>NW_026855243.1:0-63404 GCF_026571515.1 Ruditapes philippinarum
TTTAGAACATTTGAGATATATTGGTCACTTATATTGTATTAAAAACATCATATAAATGTCAATGTATCACAGTGCATTACACTTATTTTTGTACAACTTATTAACTTAATGTTAAAATTTGTTATATCCTAATATAACACAGTCACTGGTTGTGCACCTTGAAAAGAATTTTCCTGCAGCTAGCTTTAGAAACCTCGAATGGTGTTTCTATTCCGATTCCCGTTCGTTCTGAGATAACGCACCGAGTCAAACTCCTCAGAGTGATTACCTCTCTTGGCAAATTGTAATCACTGCTTTCACAGACGTCACATGATGCTGACAGAGATGCCGTTACATAGAACATCTAATGTCATTTTTCTCTTTCTGTTTTATTTTTAACTTTTCGTACCTACGTTCTTTATAGTTTATCTAAATATCAAAAGTATACAAAATATTGAAAAAATGAATTCATGAACTAAAAAATATAAAATAACAAAATATTGTTTAAAAAATATGTGTGGTGGCAGAGATTGCTATACTGATTAGGGGAAATATCAGACCTTTCATACGATGGTAAATATCTTCAAACTATTTTAGCAAACAAAATCAATTAGGAACATCCTCTTGATACACTGAATTTGGACAGGTAACCCCTTCCTTATGAAAATTTCAGGACATTCTAATCAATTGAATGGTTTCGTCGTATCTAATTGATTTAAGCAATCGTTTGCCATGAAAATTGATGGGATGGAATTACGTAGCTAAAATTTATCGTAAAATAAGGGAAAAGTGAATTCCAAATTTCTAATTATTGGTTTCAACAATTTTATAAATATTTTATTCTTAACATATCGTACAATCAAAATGCTTTTTGGAATAATGCCATTTATTATGTCTTTGACTTAAAAAAATAGGTTAAGTATTGTAAAAGGATTTACCAAACGAATTATCGCACATTGGAGTAATCAAATTAACGCAAACAACCCAAATTCAAAACAATAGGAATTTATTGTTATCACAAAATTTGAATTGGAGCACGTATATTAACATTAATAACAAGAACCAATATTCTCTATCCTGTTAAATAATTGACAAAAGCATTGATTTAAAGCGATTATCAAAAGTATACAAAATAATGAAAAATTAAATTCAAAAACTAAAAGATATAAAATAACAAAATATTGTTACAAAATATGTGTGGTGGCAGAGATTGCTATACTGATTAGGGGAAATCACTGCGTAAGTTGGCAAGGAGTGGCCACCAAGGGTTTACTCCACAAGTGAAGCTGAAAAGTCGCCAGCTGATCATAACAGGGTCGCTGTGACTAAAATCCAAACAAAACAAGGGTTTCAAAACATTAAGCAAAAGCAATTCGGTGGCATTTTTAATCATTCCTGTTCTCCAATGAAACAAGCTAGAATTTTTCTTCTTAAATTTTTCGATAAATAATGTTTAGTATGAAAGTGTAATATTAAACTGCCATCATAAGGCTTGTACATTGAGAAACGAAAGTTTCAAAATTTCTAGCATAAGGCGTTGGACGTCAATTCAGTTAACAGCAAGAAGTAACAGGTTATAATACAAAGATGGAAACTAGAATCTGTTAAGTTATGAAACATTGATATCTGTTATTATAACAATGTAGCTTATAACTTTATAATTTATAAAGTCTTTATAAGTTATAAAGTCTTTATAAGTTATAAAGTTAACTATTATAAGATTAATAAATGTCCTATTCCCAAAAAAAGGGATACTCAATTCACGCTTCGAGGAATTGGAACAATTAGTCTTACTTTGAATTTATGTGCTAACAAATGAAGTATTTTGTTGTTGTTGTTGTTGTACAGAGGTTCTCTTATCTTAGGTGATAATTCAATTGTGCCGCTATATTAGGTGATAATAGAAACTTCATCCATACCATTCAATTCAAATTTTTGTACGGTCAACAGATAAAAGGTTTCATAGGATATCTGATACATGTTGTTTTTTTTAAATAAAAAATTCTTTTGAATTATGAATAATTTATGTTATATAGAACAATTTTAATTTTAGTATAGATTGCACTTTATTTTTATGAAGATTTCAGTGCATTTTGTTATTCTTCATAAACAATGTACCTTATCAGACATCTATACAGTATAAAATTTACCAAAAATGATTTGAGACAAAAGCAAATACATTTCATAACAGACCTTTAATAGGATGGTGAATATCTTCAAACCATTTTCACAAACAAAAACTATTATGAACATGTCCACGATACACTAAATTTAGAAGAGTAATCTCTCCTTTATGAAAATTTCAGGACATCCTGATCAATGGAATTGTATCTATTTGATTTAAGCAATCGTTTGAAAAATTGATGGGATGGAATTATATAGCTACAAAGTATAGTTAAATAAGGGAAAAGGCGGATTCCATATTTCCAACACCTTCGTTTTAATAATCAATCATTTTATACACTTATTCTTAACATAACGAACAATCACTATTCTTTCTGGAATAATGCCATTTATTATGTTTCTAACTAACAGGTACAATAATTATATTAAAGGAGTTACACACAATTCTTGCACACGGAATAACAAATTAACGAAACAAAAAATTCAAAGAAAAGAATTCAATGATCACAAATTTTAATTGAAATACGTATATTAACATTATAATAATCAATAATCTATATTTTTAGATAACTGATATTGATCTACTTAACATTATTTTAATTTAAAAGTTCAAATCAATCTGGTCGACATTCATGGTTTTAAACTTTTTTATAAACTATCAAAATATAATAAATTCACACAGAAATATTCACAGGAGCTACCACACAACAAAAGCAAAAACGGGGCGTTATTTTTTAAAACAGTAATTGAAATCATACGAGAAACATTTAAAAGGGTCGCTGTCACTGCGACTCGTGTGTAGGGAAAGCTGGGAGACAAAGGGGGGGGGGAGGGAGTTAAATATTTGGCAAATAGGAAAACGAAGGACATATATACCGTCTACAACAGAACCAAATTATATATCAATAAAAGAAAAGAGAGCCTTTCACAGAACGCAGCCCTAAATAACGTTTGGCACACTTGTTCACCGAACAAATATTGGGCAAAGGTGAGTAGCACACAAGGCAGAGAGAACAGGTCAGTTGACATTGCTAAGAAATAAAAACAAATATAAACAAATAAGGACCAATTTACTTAACCATTCTCGGACTCTGGTATGCACATTACTAACTTTTGTCAAATTCTAATTTTAAGTTATTTACTAAACCTCTCGAAAAATATATTTATATTAGTAAATAAAATCCAGAATATTTTTATAATCTGCTTAATTAATTATGCTCTATGTACAATTCCTATAAACAAAATATTATTGCGCAAGTGCTTCTGGTGATAATGTGAATCTTTTCGAAACAGAAATGAAAATAAAATGTGTAGACATTTACAAAACATTTAACTTTTTAAGCAAAATATTTAGAGTGGCGGCATGGCCGAGTGGTAACGCGTCGGACTAGTAATCTGAGAATTGCTGGCCGCGTGGATTCAAACCTGGTCAGGGGCAAGCTTTTGTTTCGGTTAGCAAGAAACTTATTAGAACTGGTTGCTTCAAGGAAAAAATTGAGAGTGTTTCAATATGCTTAGAGCTTCCAACACAACACAATCAAACTAAAATAAAATTAGTATAAACTAAACATAACATCGACTTTAACATATGTTGTAATATTGGATACATTCACATGAATGAATAACTAGAAGATTTTCGTTAATACATCGTCTTAAATTAAAACGTTGCTAAATCGTTTAAGGCAAATCAAATCTAGCAAGATGACATGACATATGAGCAATTAAAATGAATACATTAAGCAATCAACGTCAAAATAAATGTATAAAAAGACTTGACGTTGTTTATAATACAAGTGCATTTAAAAAAATAAAATGTTTAGATCTTTGTACCTTTATATATTTTCATTCGGTGAAATAACAATTGTTTGACAATAAAAGAAGAAGAGGAAGAAAAACAAGTAAAAAACTGTACAACAGTTACGATTCGGTGCATAAATTCGGATACAGTTAAACTTTAAGACATTGATATCTTTTAAAATGCAAGGATTCAGTGGATTTCAATTGTAGATATTTAAGTGTACAATCATACCGCCTTGTTTATGTAAAATTAAAGATGTCTTTCCTTTTACGAAGAGACAACATAATTAACATTATTTTCATCTGACCATTTTGAGAACAACACTAAAAAAGTACATAATTATAAACTCAGCATTATAACATTAATTTTGTTACAAACATTTTTGAAGTGGTCCTTATACTGATTAACAATCTATGTAATCAGTTTTCCTTTAACCCTTTATTGAAATGAAGGTTATAGTCAACTGTTCGATATACTTCCTTTAATGTCATGATTCTGTTTTATAGCTTTCTACAGAGAATTGCAATACCCTTATAAACATTTTACATTCCATCTAATATGCTGCCACAATTGTTCTAGGTACTTATTTATAACTGTTGTATGAGATGGTTTTTTTTATCTCCAATCTAATAATTTTAATTAAATTCAAGGATCAAATAAGTGATTTTTCTTTTTTTAATTCTTCAAAGTATCAAACACTTCACTGCATTAACATAACAAAGTTCAACAAATATGTTTTCCAAATGTTTGTTCAAACAAAACGTCTAGTCTCTTACATCAAATTGCTGTCTACAAAATATTTACAGCATTTCAGCTTGTTGAAAACTGAGTGAAAAATAGTAAAAAAACAATGACACTCTCCAAAGAGGACTTATCATTTCAAACAATCATTCTGATATACAGTGCTATATTATATTGAGAGATCAAATATAAAAATTACATAAACTGGTCATTTTTAAGTATGTTATTTACTTCGAATTTTCATACGTAACCTTGTTTTAACTTACATAATTTCTTTCCAGTGAAACAATTGAACAATTATTTAAAGTAAAAATCGAGAATGACTTCTAATTAAAAATCTAATGACTTTCTGATAATATCAAATACACTGGAGGCTTTCTGTTGATTTTAAATGGTATTTTAGTGTTTAGCTTTCCCCTTTAATTTATATTAGCAAGCATAGAGTGATTTTCTGATAAAAAAAGTCCTTTCAAATTACTTCTAATGGCATGTTTTAATACTACCACACACCTTCGAACAGATGAGCACAATTGCCAAAAATGTCGTCGTTTTCCCTGACTTTGGCCGTAAACACACATCCATCTTGAAAAGAAAGGCTATCTCGACTATTTCCAGAGAAACCACTTACACATATTATCATTATTATAATTATTATTATTGTCATTATTATTATTGTCATTATTATTATTATTATAATTATTATTATCCTTTTTCTTGGTAGCATTTTAAAAGACAAATACAAACTTACACTAATGTTTAAATGCATACATTTAAGCATATAGAATGGTTGAAAATTTAAGGCTAAATTTGTCATGTCTGTTATGTATATAATGACTTTCATAAGAACTATCGTAAAATTAATTTTAGTTATTCACTTTATTCCAGAATGATTGACTGAATGATTATTTATGAAATGGAAACTGTTAATAGATGTTCATTATTTTCAGCTCAACCATTGTATCAGCTGAACTATATCAGTCTGTGGAAATGAAACAATTATAGTCAGTACAACTAAACAATTTTGCTACACTTTAAATAATTAACATTATAAATAGTCGAACTAATAGTCGTATCCAACCATATCATTTCTTTTGTTAAATAATGTTTAGCTGCTTTTTGTGTGTTTTTTTCTTTCTTTCCAGTATTGTTTCTTAATAATCATGTTAAATCTAAGTAAAATATAGTATTGTCCGTTGTTTTGCTTTACGGAAAATTTCTTTTCACCTTAATCACTACACTGCGGATAGAATAATGATGACCCCAACACGTGATCCAGTTAATACCATCAGCATACGTCGGGTGATTCCCCGATAAGTATAGTCCATTCAAATTGCTAGCATGACATTTTTTATACCACCATGCTCCTTTAAACTTTTGAGCGCAGTTGACTTCTGATTCGTCGTTATCCCTGTCTTTAGTAATAAACATATTACCATCATGGTATCTAAGACTATCACCGCAGTTTCCGGAGAAGCCGTTTACATGCAATCTGAAATTCGAATCTTCGTCGTCGACTCTGAACGTGTTATACTGTGCATAAGCATGGGTCAGTGACACATCAGCAAGTGTAGTTGACACGTCTTCAAACGCTTCCATTTCAATTCTCAAAGAACTGTCTATAGTAGTAAGCCAATATATATTCTCAAGGCCAAGCCAGTACTCTCCTGATCTGTTACCGAATCCACAAACATAATCCGTCCATGTTCTGTAGAAGTTTTCTGACCCATCCACTCGACGTTGTATAACTGTCCATCCACCATTTTTCATATCGCACCATGTCTGTATGTTTAAACCTATGAGAGGTTGTATTGCATATAAACCATCTTCTGTCGATCCTTTTTTAAAAAGTGAGAGACAGTCACTTTGTTCTGAAAATGAGAATAAAACATAAAAAATTAACAGGCTGTAAGCGTCTTCTTAAGTATGTTTCAATTGAAGAGTAATAAATATAAGCGCGTACTTGCCTGACAGGTGATGATTCCTTTTTATGACCTTATTCGGTTAAATTAATGTTTCGTTTATAATATTTTCCGTCATGTTGTGTACACAGAATGTCAAAGTTGACCACTTTATCTGTTTTTAAAATATGACGTCGTTGCGTAAACTTGACAACTTTGACGGGTATTACAACGCTACCGGCTTACATTTTATCTTAACATTAATCTTATTTAAGGTAAATCATTTTTTTTGTTGCTGATGTAACATTTATTTGACAATTTCAAGTTCCGTTTAACCACATTTTTCGACTTAAAAGCGGCGCACAAAATAATTCCTGAATGCAATTTTGTTGTTTGTTCAATAAACGTCCTCTGGATAGTAAACTCGGTCTAGATAAAACTAAAATAGAGGATCACCGTCTCAAACGTTTCGGACCACTTGACTTTTATCCCAATCTCTTGCATAATTTTATAATGAAATCGATGCACATGCGTTCTAGAAAATCATCAATGAAGTTAAGCTGATCGGGAGCATTATTCTTAAAAATTAATTATCCTTAAATATATTTAAGATAGAAAGATAAACTTCCGTTCCACGGCAAAGCGCTTAGAATATTTTCACAAGCATAGCACTCCTGACATAGAGATGTTTTATCACCTAAATGTGTGATATAAAGCATGTTTACTCAAAGCAACAGATTTATCTTCTTGTTTTTTAAGCATGAAAAATAAACGTAA
Organism: Ruditapes philippinarum; assembly: GCF_026571515.1. Classification (NCBI taxonomy): domain Eukaryota; kingdom Metazoa; phylum Mollusca; class Bivalvia; order Venerida; family Veneridae; genus Ruditapes; species Ruditapes philippinarum. The sequence goes on from NW_026855243.1 coordinate 7,318, forward strand.
ATTAAGAAAAATGACATCAGACGTTCGACGACTACACGTATACAAGAAAAAACAGAAAAGCTTTAGCAATGCGGTGTAACTTTTAAATTACGCTGCGCTTATAAAAGAAACACAGTTTAGATCGGCACTGCTGTGTAACTTTTAATATGCACTGCGCATATGAATGAATTACAGCTTAAATCAGAACTTCGGTGTCACTTTTCACATGCGCAGCGCAAACAAAAGAATTACATTTTAGATCAACACTGTCCCGTGCGCAAACAAATCATCACTGCAATGTAACTGTAAAATATGCGCCGCACAAACAAACGAATTACAGCTTAGGTCAGCACTGCGGTAAACTTTTTAATATGCGCTGCGCAAACAAAGGACTTACATTTTAGATAAGCACTGCTGCGTAACCTTTTAATATGCCCAAGGCAAACAAAATAATTAAATTTTAGATATCAGTGCAATGTTACTGTTAAATATGCGCTGCACAAACACAAGAAGTAATCCTAAGATCTTACCTTCAATTCAACTGATCAATATGCGCTGCGCAAACACAAGTCGTCCCTTCAATTCAACTGATCAATATGCACTGCACAAACACAAGAATGAAACCTTAGATCTTCCCTTCAATTCAACTGATCAATATGCGCTGAGCAAACACAATAATGAAATCTTAGATCTTCCCTTCAATTCAACTGATCAATATGCGCTGAGCAAACACAAGAATGAAATCTTAGATCTTCCCTTCAATTCAACTGATCAATATGCGCTGTGCAAACACAAGAATGAAATCTTAGATCTTCCCTTCAATTCAACTGATCGATCAATATGCGCTGCGCAAACACAAGAATGAAATCTTAGATCATCCCTTCAATTCAACTGATCAATATGCGCGGCGCAAACACAAGAATGAAATCTTAGATCTTCCCTTCAATTCAACTGATCGATCAATATGTGCTGCGCAAACACAAGAATGAAATCTTAGATCATCCCTTCAATTCAACTGATCAATATGCGCGGCGCAAACACAAGAATGAAATCTTAGATCTTCCCTTCATTTCAACTGATCAATATGCGCTGAACAAAAAAAGAATTACAACTAAGATCAAGACTGCGATGCAACCATATGATATTTTAGTACACTAAATGAATTAAGACCGGAACGAAGTCCATAAAATACATTGTTGTGTACATTTTCAAATTTACAGAATAATAAGTTAATAGTAAGCCACAAGACGTTCGGCAAAACCCACACTATTAGCTGATTTACTGAAATGATATTGAATTTATTTCACCAATAACACATAATTTATATGGTTATCATAAACTGTTGCAGCAATTAGGTAACGTTCATGCAAAACAACAGCGCGAACTATTGACAAAATTGAAATATTTGCTTCAGAGATTTAATCTTTTCATTTATCCTTACGTTGATTAACAGTCAATGTTTGAAAAAAATCCTTACTGGGCTTTAGACAAAGAAGTAGCACGTTTGGTTCTAGTTAATAACCATCTTTTAAATATTTCCTCTCGTTTCAAGATATACTATGCTCATATATGTGTAATATACTTTAATCAAAAAAATTGTAAAAACCTATGAAATCCTCACCTTATATGGCTTATTTGATTAAAAAATGAATTCACTATGTATTGGAAGCCGCGTTCTCGATTATAGGATAAGTAAAGTTGGTATATTCTTAAAACAAATATAGTGTGTACAGTTTTAAACATGACATATTTACTTTTTGCGAAAATAGAACATGTTTATTTTATATTCACAAAGAGGCTGCGTAGCAATTACCAATATTTCCTGATATCAAATTTGAGCATAGTATATCTATAAAATATCGTAATGATGAAAATAATAATGTTAAATATAAGTTAATAATATTCGCCAAAAATGCAACTTAAACAAGAAGTATCTTTAAAAAAGATACTCGCCCGAAGTAAACCTGGTTACCTTGTATATTTTATTTCTAGGTTTTCGATACTTATTTTTTTATTTATTTGACAGAAAAATAACTGAGTTATTTATCTTAAACAATGGAACACTGTGTAATGTATGTGTTCCTAAATGAGTCGGTCGTGTTTCGGTATGTGAACTAAATTTCTAACACCAACTCTACACAGTCGGTAGGCAATTATATTTATAAATACTTGATTAATATGCAAAAATATGTGCAAACTATAAGCAATAAACCTATTGAACACATCAACGATCTTACATTGAATTTATTTATTTCATATTCCAATAGGCTAATAAGCACATGAGGACAACATACATGTATTACAAACATACTATATATGATAATATATAATGCAGGCTAATGATAATAATACATCTCTTTTTCAATTATGTAAAATATAGGAGAAGGACTATATAAATTATATCGGGCTCTTATTGAACATCATAAATGAAGCATACCTGACAGGTGTGTTTTCCGATATTTTCATCTTCATGATTAAACAAATAGGAATGTGAAAGTTATTGGTGGTATAGCTATATTTGACAAAATTTAAAACTCAGTAAATTCTAGTGTAAAATAAATTGAGTTCGTCCTTATGTCAAATAAAATGTTCATTAGAATTTGTAATTTTAACGCAGTGTAAAATGTTATGTGGGAGGAAGTATGTTTAAACAAAACTGAAATATCTCAAAAATTAAACTACAAAGTAAAGGACTATCATGTACATATCATTTTAGAACGTCCCCTTACATTTTATTTTATATGGGCAAGAACTATCTTTTACATTTTATTTTAGAACTTTTTCAGATTTTAGTTTGTATAGACCAATAATGATTCTTCTGATGTTCAGGCCCCGTGTCACAAAGATTCAAGGATAGGTTAACTATTAAAAACTCTAATATTATTCATTGTTAATCCTTATAGATTAAATATCTAAATTAAATAATAATTTGATAAAACAGACTTGCAATAGCAAGGTTATGAACTTTAAGAATAAATTTAATGTTATTTTTTGCAAGATACGGGCATTTTAAAGTTGATCCAAATATTGGATCTGATCCTAAAATTGATCCTTATTTTGATCCGAATATTTCAGTATGTAATTGTTTTGTTATTTGTTGATTTTATCAAAAAAGGTTTCGGTTTCTTTGCAATGTTTCTAACAGCAATGTTTTACATTTTGAATAGTTACCTTTTAATTCTAGCAAACCACGATTAATTTTAGAAACAAATTACAATGACAAATAGAATCATAATCACTTGATCCTGATCCTGATCTTTTCTTACTGAACACGTGGCCAAGTCTTTTAGGTTAATATTTTACACACACAAAAATCGACCCTTCAATAGTTTATAAGTCGCTGTAAAGCAAAATTATTCATATAATTTATTTTGAGCTGAGAAATGAAATAAAAGGTCCTTCAATCATGAAATATGCTGAAATGGTGTTAATACGTGTCAGCAGATGTCAACAAGGTGTCAACATGAACGAATATAATAGCAAATCAATTAGTACTGAGCTTGGATACCACAAAAATAAGACTAGTGTTATATTGTGTTGTTAAACTTTATACAAATAACGAGACATTTCAATTTATAATATCGCTTTTGTTTGTACATGCTACGGACACTGTCGAAAATCTGTCGAGATATTAAATCTTTTTTTTTCACTGACCAATGTAATCAGTATTCAATTAAAATGATTAAAATTCGCGGGAAATGTTTTCAATTGGTTTAAAGCTTAACTTTTTCTTGTTATGCTGACTAATGTCATATCTGATTTTTTCATTCGTGTAACAGAAATTGTGTTATTAAGAAGAACATCCCGATTCTCTGTTTGTATATACAGAATTAGTATTTGCCAGAATAATGAATTTCGTATTTTTGTAAAATACGAACTTATACAAAAATTAAATATTTCAGGAAAAAACTGACTTCTCAAAACAAGGTTTCAAGTGTATTACAAGTATACGGATCACGGTAAATAAGTAGAACGATTGCATAAGATTCGGTCCAGTCCATCATTGTACTTGCAAATTACCATTTATTTAACCACATACATGTATTTACAAATTATATTGAATTCACAACACTTCGGTATATCCGTATAGTTTTCTTAGTAGTCGTTTAGTGGATGCCGTTTACTCAGAGCGACCTTAAGCTTTTCACTGATGAAAAAGCATGACAACTACCGAAAAAGGGATGGTAAAATCACGTTTACCGAAATAGTTGAGTCAATGACAAGCATTGTTGTGTCAATTTAAGTGAGTAAACATTTAAAAGAAAATTTATAGAATAACAAAACATTCTTAATTTCATTTCAGGATTTTCGTTTAAAACCTACTTTGAATCCAAAAATAAATGTAGCTGAACTAAAAGACAAATTTGACACAAAAATTACAATTTCTTTCTGTATGTGCCGACGTAAATCGATAAGTTATATATCAGGATGATGAACAAACAATATCCGTCAAATAATGTTGAGTTTAAGATAAATTGTTAGCTTGAAGGGTTGTTGTACCTATAACAATTGCCAGGGAAACGTAGCGACGTATTGTAATAAAACGGCATTCAGTGGGCAATTATCATCATTATCATCCTCATTATTATTATTATTATTACTAAACTTATTCTTTTTCATATCTAATTTTCACTTAATTTTGTTTCTTCCGAGGGATCACCACTTTTCCATACATTTTCTTACTTTTAATATTAAGATATCTAAATTTAATATTTTAATGCACACATTTAAACATACATGTGAAGTAGGGTTATAAGAGTAAGATTGTTTGTTACCCTTTCTTAATGTGACAGTTTATACTTTGCTCAACTTACCAATTATAGGGCGATGTGCGAGCATTGACCCAGGCTCCTTTTTATAAGCAAACTTTCCAGACACAGAATACATATCACACAGATGAAATCTTCTTCTGTAAACTACAGCATTGATGTAAGTATTGTTATTTCGGAAATAATCTAAACACTGTGTATAACTCACATCGGTTATAGATGTAAAGCACGATCTTGTTTCAAGTCCATGATTATAAACAATTATTAAATTTTCTTCTTGGGTGTCTATTATGAAATATATGAAATAATATAACAGATAAAAACATACAACTCTACAAGCATACATTTTTTCCAGAATCTTAAAAACACTTGTCAATACGTCTTATTTTCAGATGTTTTTGTTTATCACTTTTCTATAAAAAATTAATTGCTACATTCTGAAATAAAAAAGAGATACACATGAAAAGTGTAGCATGCTTATGATCCTAATCCATTATATTCCAGGGGTATTGTTACTTTGTTAATAATTCTGTTAGGTATTGATTTCTATATAAATTATGAAGCAGCAAATGACTATACACATTCTGTGTTTAACCTGAGAACAATACCAATTGATAGTAAATGATACCTATCTATTTATATTTTTCAAGATATTCAGGATAATAGGCAAATATATACAATATTTGTTTCAAAGATACATCTCATATGCATTTGAAGTAATTTGTTAAACGCAGGTACACGAATATTATTATTATTATTACTACTATAAATATACTATTCCAAACCTTATTCTTAGAAGCATATTAAAATACGAACACAAACTAACTTACATTGGAAGTTCACATGCATACAATTAACATATAGCTTGGTTAAATTTTTAAGGTAAATTTGTGATGTCTGTAATGTATATAATGTCTATTTTTAAGAAACTGCATACAATATCTGTTTATTTGATCACCTGAGGAAGGTTAATTTTAGTCCTGCAGTTTACACCATAATGATTGATTGAATGACGAATTTTCTTAAATGACGACTTGTCGAAAGATGTTTATTATTTTCAGCTCAGGCTTTCTCGTAGCTGAAATAAATCAAATAGAGAAAAGCGAATAAAGAAACTTTAGTCGTCAGTATTAGTACTTACACACCTCCTCTATTGTTTGTCACAGGTCTATATTTTTCGGATAGACCTGTTTAAACAAAAGAAATCCCGTGAACAGGTCTATTTTTGCACGTGCACAGGTCTGGTCTTGAAAGAAAGACCCGGGCATGTGAAACACGTGCAAAAACAAACCTGCCTGCAAACAAAGAAAACTGTAAAATTGCAAATGAATGAAAAAATAAGAGGGCACAAAAATGAATAAATAATACGAAAAAAGATTTTAACAGAGGTCATGATATTGTTGTAAAGCAATTTTCCAACGTTCCTATAAGATTTTTCTGAAAAATCATATTTCAGTCTTTCAAGGAAAAATAAAGAATACAAAAAGACATGTTTGATTTTTAATATCCAATTGTTTTAAGAATACATTTACAGAATCATGGGTTTTTTTTCGGCAAAGTTCACATATTTAATACATTATCCATAATCGCTCTCGAAATTCAGTAGACAAAACCACAGTGCCGTTCTACATCTTTATTTAAAACGGAGTTATTCTGTTAAATACTTGGGCCAGACTTGAAATTGAATATTCCCTATAAAAAACTTATAAGTTAAGCAACAGAGAATGTATTCGTCAGTCTGGATTGAAAATATGGAACAATTACATTTAGCGTCTTTTCTAAATGTCTTTTTTTTGTCAGAACTCACTAGATACATTACTTTATTAAATGCAGGATTTTCCGCTTACGTGTTATAAATTACATTTTAAATAGAGTATAATCAGAAGTACAGTAAATGTCCATCATTCATTTACATGCAAGCACATGCAATTACTAAACAATGGCATGCGTAATTATAACTGCATGAAAACAGTTAAGTACATGTACATGTACATTTCTATTTTAAATGTGTCGACAAGAAAGTTCGTAAAATAAATGAATTTTCTTTTTTTTTCAAAGTTTCTTTGGACAACGTGTTTAGATATCATTTTGTTCAAATCCCAAACATTTTTAAGCAGATCCCTCCAGATTCATACTTTTTTTCGTGAAAATTTTAGAATTTTGCGAAGTGAACAAAATAGGTAATTAACAAATAAAAAACGGCACTCACAAAATTACAAACCACCTAAATTACTAAATAAAGTCAAAATTTACAAAATAAGCCTTTATCGCATTAGTCATGCAGTAGAAATATGATGGTGAATGCAGAAAAATTAGTCATTAATCGCACATAACATGCAAATTATTACTTGAAACTTTATTCTTTTTACAAAATCTTAGCAATTTTTTCTCAATTTTGATTTCTTGATATATTTCGTCTCATCTGGAAGCATGCAGCTTTAATTTTTTTTACATCGACCTATAATGCACCATTACAATCGTTTAAAGTTGCATATGAATATGTATCTCCGAGTTTGACACGTTAAAAACATTTTGTTTACTTGTTTGTTCGGCAACAGTCGTGCTTGTTTTTGCTATATCTGACCCTTGCAATACATTAGAGACTAAGCGCTTTTGTTGATCACTTGAGCGCTTGTAGCTAAACACGGCATTACTTCTATGCCCTGTTTGCTCCATGATTAACTGCTCAGGAATGTTTTCCTGGAATAGGCGTGTAGCTGTGGTAGCCCTCAATGAATGATTAGTGAAATATCCCTCAAAGCCTGCAGTTTTCATAATTGTTTTAACAAAATCCTTCAATTTATTATGGCCAACAGGAGTAAGAGAATACCAAACATCGTCCATGGGTTTTACAAGTGGGTTGAAATAAAAGGCAGAATGAGAATAGTTTGGGTTAAGCTTTGAAAGATACTGCTGAAATAGCGTAACTGGACAACGTTTACTCCCCTTTATTTCATAAGCCCTAGCTTTGTGTGGATCAATCTTGCGATGCTTGATACCACCCTTATAGGTTTTAGACACGCTTTCACTGTACTCTAGATAGAACACTTCATCCTGATCTTGTAAAATTTTGAAATTTTCTACGGTCAAATTTCGGTGTTCATCCCCACCGCGTAACCCAAAGTTAACCCCAATTGTCCAAAATATAGTGTAAAGCAGGCTTTGAGGGTTTTCGTTACCCAAAATTCCCTGTTCCCATAAAGCGTTTTCCTGCTCTTTCGTAATTGCCGCAGCTTGTTTTTTTATCAACCCCACCCCTTGCTTAGTAACGTTTTGCATAGAATTGTCAAGACATGTTTTGAGATCATTAAATTGTGGATCATTCAAAAAAGAAACCAGGCGGCCATTGATTTCAAGGTGTTTTTGAAGACTTGTAACTACTGAAAACAAACTACCACTTGTATATTCACTGCCATTTTTTTTTCTAAGAGACAAAATAAAACTGCACAAGGCAGTGTTTAAATGTTCATTTGACAGCTTTGTCATATCCTGCTCTGCTTCCAAAATGTTGACTAATTCATCGTCTTCCCGTAGACGTAACACATATGCAGCCCAGTCTTTGTACATGTTTAGCGCCCAAGTGGTCTTCCTTAAAGTGTTTGGCGGTATTTGGGGTTTGGACATATGATTCACATGTTCTTTGGCTACACACCTGAATCTTGTTGAGTCATCTGTAAATACAAGAAGCATTTTCTTGTTCTATAAATACATGTAGTAAGACCTTTCACTGTTTACGGGATTTATTTTAACAGATTATTTTAATTTTCATGGTGACTGCATGATATACGCCATGTCGTGTTTTCGCTTCTTTGCCTCCAAAATGCGGAAATTCGAAAACACTAATGGATGATAATCTCTTTGTGTTTTCGCTTTGTCGGATTTTCGAGGCGAAAAAGAGAAAAAACGGCAAAAGAAGGGCGAAAATAGGGCACGTAAAATCTATCTTCTATTTGCATATCATCTGTTGGATTTTCAATTTTTCGTTTTATTGCATTTTGAGATTTTCGTCTTGTGTTTTCGCTTTTTCGCACTATTGTACTTTTACAATTTTTTTTTCAACTATAGACACTGTTATTTGTTCTTATTTTTTGACAATGTTTAACAAAATGTACAATATGTAAGACAGCGAAAATGTAACATTGCGAAAATGCAGCAATGCGAAAATGTGACAATGTGAGAAAGCGAAAATGCAACAATGCAAAAAAGCAAAAATGCGAAGAGACGACAATGTTATAAAAAAAAATTTGTTCTTTGATAGCGAAAAAGCGAAAGTACGGCAGAAAATATGACAGATTTTATGTGTGGTATTTTCGCCATTGTTCTGTCGTGTTTTCGCATTTTGGAAAAAAAAATCGTCCGCTTAACTTACTGTTATATTGACAGCAGACTGGTATGTTAAAGGTGTCGAGGGGCTTTTTTTCTGTTAATGTATTTTATCGTAGGCAAATTTCTAGTTCCAGCTTATTTTATTTTTATCTAACAATTATTAAAACGATTTAGGTAACAAAACAAAACATATTCAACCTTTAGAGAAGCTGAAGGTAGCTTTCAACAGTGGATACAGTACCATACAGAAATATTTTTTCTAGAAAGGGGGTATAATTTTTTTACTATTAAAATACAGACAATGTAAGTCAATTAACTATAAACACTTGTTTTACAATCACGATAGTTACTCGCAAGAGACCATACAGTCATTGTTACGACACATTATTCAGCATTTGATAATTTTGTCGTTTTTCATACATCGATGAGAGTTGATGATACATAAATAGACCAAACTGAATAAGTGTTAGTTAAATACTGAATTTATTGAACGACTTGAATAAATTTAGCAATGAACTTACACGAATATAATACCATATTTATCACATATCCAATTTGAAAGAAAAGGCTGTTTAAAGTGAAAGATATCTTTTTCATTGACGCGCAAATAGTGTAACATGTGGCGTATTACACAAATAACGTCACGTCCAAATATATGAAATATGTGCAGTGCCAAAAGCGACACAGGTATTTGATAAAATATGATAACAAAGAAAACTTATGATATTTTGCGGAATTCTGTAATTCAAACGTTATTGTGATATTCCTCATAGCAATTGTTCCTAAAATCATGAAGGAAACTCGCAAGAATGACAACAAATTTGAGCCGCGTCACGACAAAACCAACATAGTGGGTTTGCGACCAGCATGGATCCAGACCAGCCTGCGCATCCGCGCAGTCTGATCAGGATCCATGCTGTTCGCTATCAGTTTCTCTACTTGTTATAGACTTGGTAAGTGAACAGTATGGATCCTGATCAGACTGCGCGGATGCGCAAGCTGGTCTGGATCCATGCTCGCAAACTGATCCATGCTGGTAACACACAATAAAAAAAAAAAAATTATAATTTTTTTTAAAAAAAAAAAAGAAAAAAAAAAAAAAAAAAAAAAAAAAAATAAAAAATTTTTAAAAAAAAAAAATTAAAAATATTAAAAAAAAAAAAAAGCAAACCCATTATGTATTAACCACTTTAATTGCTTTTGTCGTGACGCGGCTCATTTATTTGCTAAGCTAGTGAGGGATATACGGTCATGACGCAAGACCCTGGCTATATATCGTGAGTTTGTGAATATATTTTTAAGTTAGCAATAATTTAAGTGTATATGAGCATGGCGACTTTAACCTCGCAACATTTAGATAGGCCCAGTTTGAATTTGAATTTGTATAAATTTAGCTTTAGTTACCTTTATAATCTTTAAATGATTCTTGTTCATGTAAAGAAATAGTATCTTCCAGCTCCCGTTTATTTTGACGGACACATCTTTCAGCTCCAATTTCCGACGCACCGCCATCATCCAACATATCCGAAACATTTACTGCCGTCTCCAAAATCGAAAAAATATTCTCTTTGTCTTCTTCAGGTATATCCCTTTAAAATGAATTAAACATATATGTACTTTTTTGGTTATGAAAACATATCGTTTTGCTCAAAAAAGAATATAAACAAGAGGACTGCGTGCTTTATTTATGTTACTTTGTTATTGTCCAACAACATTGACATGGCACTCTTGACCCTGTAGTTGGTACATTCCGTAAATTGTAGATCGATATGAATGTAAATATCTATAATTAATAAAACTGTGTAAATAAAAAATCCCTCATAGTGCAGTTGTTAAAGGGGTTTCATTTAAGAAATGTAGACGTACACTGGTAGGTTTGAATCCTATTTCGGCGATTTTTTTTACTTTTAAATCTCTTAAAACTATTGCATACATTTTTGTTGTTTGTACTATATGTGTATTTTTTTTCTTTAAATAGCTGCCTTTATAGCGTATATGCGCTTTTTAAAGCGTATAATATTGCATAATGCCACAAAGAGAACCGTTGAAAGATACCTTAGTGAAATAAAAAAAAATGTATTTGTGTATAAAAAACACCACTCAAAGGGTATTCTAAGGTGTCGTATATCGATTTCAAATTAATTCTTGCAAGTAAATTAAAAAAAAAATCATAAAGTGTAGTTGGTTAAGAATCGAACCAGAGACCTTCCAGCACACCTCACTGACGAGTAAAGTAAGCAAATATATTGATATATTCGATAGATACTGGTCAGTGTTTATTCAAATGACCTTTACGAAAGTTAATTAAGTGCCAGGTCAATATTGTTGGAAAATAATTTATTATTTAGGGAAAGAGGAAATACTTTTCACTTACAAATATTATTTTCAAAATGACGACCCTTGACTAACAATTGGACCATGTCATCATGATAAGCAAGTATATTAAGTGACATGTTGATAACTTTTAAAATGTTTTACATGAAGTGTTTTTGCCCGACGACGATGCCGCAGTGATCCTAATTTAGCTCAGCTGTTTCTTCGAAACAGACGCTCTAAAATTGAAAGTTCAAGTTAATATAAAATGGAGTAAGATAATCCAATATAAAGAGTGATATTAGTAAGTATTTATAAAATGCATCATCATCATCATCATCATCATCGTCATCATCATCATCATCATCGTCATCAAGAACAACAACACCATTATCATTACCAATCATTATCAACAAATAATAAAATCATCATCACATCATCAAAAAAACAACAACAACATTATCATCATAGTCATCATAACCATCATCATTATAATTATTTTATCATCATTATATATAATTTTCTCTGATTGTAACTGATGGTATAATTTGTTTCATCACATAAATAGTAAACAAATTTAAACATTGTGTGTGTGCTAAACAAATGATAGCAAAATAAAAAACAAATGCAAACTGTGTTATGTATCAATATCTTGTAACCTCTACCGTAGATTAAGATTGTGGCGAAATATTGCGGTATATTGCATTTTTAATTTTATTATTATTCCTGTAGATAAACGCGTTATCAGCGCTACTCAGACTTTCTATATCTTTTTTTTCAAAATGCTTTATAACTGGATATAACTGTAAATGTATTGGAAAACATAGTATAGTGTATCCGCATAGAATTTCAAACGAGAAATCATCAGGGTCACATTGAAAGGATAAATGTTTGTATTGTGTTTTATCATTATCTGTCAAAGTATAATCTGATTAAAATGTACACTTACCTAAAAGTATTCTGTGTTAAGAAAATCGAGTTGGCATTCTGCTCCTCAAATATATCCAGAGCTTGGGACAAAATGTCGTCCGAGTCATACGCTTCGGCCATGGTAAATTTACACGTGTGTTTTGGACCGTAGTTTGACGGTGTGTAAGTCGGATATCGGCCTCGTACATCGATCTTTCTGTCTAGGAAAGACCTGGTCACGAATTTCATGAAACACCTCGAGCGCTACGCGCTCTCGGTGTCACATGAAATTCGTGACCAGGTCTTTCCTAGACAGAAAGACCTCGTACTCGGTCGATATCCTATACACAATATGATGCACTTAAAATGATATCCAATATAATCGGCATTTTCGTGCCGTGACGTATTGCACCATATCACTTTATTTTTAATCCTTAAATAATGTTTAGATGTTTGTGTTTTCTTTCCAGTACGGTATCTTAATATTTATGTTTATATTTTAGTACAAAATCGTATTTGCCGTCGTTTTGCTGTTACAGAAAATTTCTGTTTACCTTCATCACTACAAGGCGAATAGAATAATGATGAACCCAACACGAGTGCCAGTTTATACCATTAGCGAACGGAGAGTGATTCCCCGATAAGGACAATCCATTCAAATTGCTATGATGACAAGCTTCATACCACCATGCTCCTTTGAATATTTGAGCGCAGATGTACGGCCATACGTCGTTATCCCTATCTTTAGTCGAGAACATATTTCCATCATGTAAACTTAGACTATCACCGCAGTTTCCGGAGAAACCATTTACATGCAATCTAAAATTTGAATCTTCGCCGCCAACTTTGAACGTGTCATACTGTGCATAGGCATGTGTATGTGATACGTCTTCAAATGCGTCCATTTCAATTCTCAAAGAACTGTTTATCGTAGTAAGCCGATATATATTCTCAAGGCCAAGCCAGTACTCTCCTGATCTGTTACCGAATCCACAAACATAATCCGCTCATGTTTTGTAGAAGTTTTCTGACCCATCCAGTCGACGTTGTATAACTGTCCATCCACCATTTTTCATATCGCACCATGTTTGTATGTTTAAACCTATGAGGGGTTGTATTGTATATAAACCATCTTCTGTCGATCCTATTTCAAAAAGTGAGAGACAGTCACTTTGTTCTGAAAATGAGAATAAAACATTAAAAATTAACAGGCTGAAAGCGTCTTCTTATATATGTTTCAATTGAAGAGTAATAAATATAAGCGCGTACTTGCCTGACAGGTGATGATTCCTTTTTAAGACCTTATTCGGTTAAATTGCAATGTTACGTTTATGTTATTTTCCGTCATGTTGTGTACGCTGAATGTCAAAGTTGACCACCATATCTGTTTTTAAAACATGACGTCGTTGCGTAAACTTGACAACTTTGACGGGTTTTACAACGCTACCGACTAACATATTATCTTAACATTAACCTTATTTAAGGTAAATCATTTTTTTTTGTTGCTGATGTAAAATTTATTTGACAATTTCAAGTTCTGTTTAACCACATTTTTCGACTTTAATGTGGCGCACAAAATAATTCCTGAATGCAATTTTGTTGTTTGTTCAATAAACATCCTCTGGATAGTACAATCTGTCCAAATGATACTATAATAGGGGATCACCGTCTCAAACGTTTCGGACCAGTTGGCTTTTATCCCAATCTCTTGCATAATGTTTGTAACGAAATTTAAATTATACACATGCGTTATAGACATCGACAATTTATGTATTTAGCTGATCTGGAGCATTATTCTAAAAAACATAATTGTCCTAAAAACATATTTAAGATAGAAAGATAAACTTTCCGTTCCACGGCTCAAAGAGAGCGACTCAATAAGAGAATATTTTCGACGACCATTAGCACATACCTCGAAATAGGACTATGTTTGAGTTTCACACTTTACCCGTGAAAGCAAGTTTACTCTTTAAGCAAGAGCCAGCCAATTTATTCTTCTTGTTTCTGTTTATTCATCAACTTAACGCCATGGACACATGATTGTCGATAAAAGCCATTTGGAAAACAGAATGTAAATTATAATTGAAAACACTTGAACAATCAAAACGTTCGGTTGACCGGACTACCGCGTACGCTGTTGCAACAGCTTAGCTTTAGAAATTGCGGGTGTAACTTTTAAATTACGCTGCGCTAACAAAGAACAGACAACCAGTTTAGATCGGCACCATGCTGTTTAATAGTAACTTGTTTAAATAAATGCAGCCTGCGAATTACAAATGAAATGGTACAAGCTTAATTCCAGAAATCTTGCTGGGTCACATTTTTTACATGTCGCAGCGCAAGACTAATAAGATACATTACATTTTCAAATCAACACTGCTCCGTGTAACCTTTAAATATGCGCTGCGCAAACAGAAGAATTAAATCTTAGATCATCACAACAATGTAACTGTTAAATATGCGCCTCACAAATGAATTATAGCTTAGGTAAGCACTGCAATGACTTTTTTAATATGCGCGTGTGGCTTCTAACAAAGTACATATAGTTCAATTTTAGAAAGCACTGCTGTGTTAATCCTTATTAAATATATCCATATTAGGCGCGAAAACAAAATAATCTGAATCATTTAGTAGTCAGTGCCATATGTCCAACTGTATAATTATGCGTCTTAATGTCAGCGCACAACAAGAATTAAAATTTTTAGATATTTAGACTTTTTGCAAATTCTTAAAAACTGATCGATATTGTGCGCTGCAACAAATAACGAATTACAATTTAGAGTCAAAGCACATATGCGATGCAACCTTTCTCATACGTATAGTAACATTAATCGATAATTAAGTATCCTGTAACGAAATCCCATAAAAAAAACACTTCGTGTGTTAACTTCATAAACCTTACAGAATCATTTAATTTATAGTAGGCCACAGGAAATTCGGCAAAGCTATATAACCCACACTACGAGCTGATTTACTATAAGTGATATTGAATTTATTTCAATTTATATGGTTATCATAAACTTTTGCAGCAATTAGGTAATGCAAAACAACAACGCGAATTATTGACAAAATTGAAATATTCGCTTAAAAGATTAAATCTTTTTATTTATCCTAACGTTGATCAACAGTCAATGATTTTAACGTTTTTCCCTTACTGGGCTTATAGATCTAAGATGTTAGTCACGCCCTCTTGGTTCTACAAGTAATAAACCATCTATATATACATTTCCTCTTCGTTGGCTTAATAATCATGTTTTATTAAGATATGCTGGATTTGCTCATTATCTCTGGTAAATACATTTAATCAAAGACATTTGTAGCACCTGATGAAATCCTTTACTTGATATTGTCTAATTTGATGTTATTAATAATGAGATTTAACTATGCATTGGACATTTCCTGATATCACATCTGAGCACTGTATATCTATTAAATAATAGTGTTAAATATAAATTGATTATATTCGCCATAAATGCAACATAAACAAGAAGTATCTTTAAGAAAGATACTCGTCCGAAGTAAACCTGGTTAACTTGTATATTTAATTTCTAAGTTGTCGATACTTATTTCTTTATTTCTTTGACAGAAAAATAACTGGGTTATTTATCTTAAACAATGGATTATTGTAAGATGTATGTGTTTCAAAATGAGTCGGTCGTGTTTTGGTATGTTAACTAAATTTCTATCACCAACTCTACGCAGTCGGTAGGCAATTTTATTTAGAAATACTTGATCAATATGCAAAAATATATGCAAACTATAAACAATAAACCAATTAAACACATCAACGAGCATCATTATAATATATTGAATTTATTTATTTCATATTCTAATAGGCTAATAAGCCCATGAGGACAACATATTACAAACATACTATATATGACATGACAGAGTAATACATGATAATGATAATAATACATCTCTGTTTAATTATTTAAAATATGGGAGAAGGACTATTATATATCGGACTTTTATTGAACATCATAAATGAAGGATACCTGACAGGTGTGTTTCCCAATATTTTCATCTTCATGATTAAACAAATAGGAGTGTGAAAGTTATTGGTGGTATAGCTATATTTGACAAAATTTATAACTCAGTAAATTCTAGTGTAAAAAAAATGAATACGTCCTTATGTCAAAAAACTGTTCACTAGAAATTGTAATTTTAATCGCAGTATAAAATGTTATGTGGGAAGTATGTTGAAACAAAACTTAAATATCTCAAAAGTTAAACTAAAAAGCAAAGAACTATCATGTACATTTCATTTAAGAACTATCCCTAACATTTTTTTAATGTGGGCAAGAACTGTCTTTTACTTCTTATATCATATGGGCTACAATTGTCTTTTACATTTTATTATAGAACTTTTTCAGATTTCAGTTTTTATTGACCAATAAAGATTCTTCTGATGTTCAGGCCCAATGTTCAGATCAGGATTAGGTTAAAATTTAAAGAGTCTAATATTCTGAATTATTAATCCTTAAAGATTAAATATCTTATATAAATTTGACAAAACTAGACTTGAAATAGCAAGGTTATGAACTTTTAGAATAAAATTATTGTTTATTTTTTGCAAGATACAGGCATTTTAAAGTTAATCCAAATATTGGTCCTGATCCTAGCATTGATCCGAATATTTCTGTTTTTGTTTTGTAATTTTTTATTTATCTAAAAAAAGGTTTTGGTTCCTTTGCAAATTAGCAATGTTTTACATTTTGAATAGTTACCTTTTAATTCTAGCAAACCACGATAGAATTTTTGAAACAATAAAAAAAATCAGAATCACTTGATCCTGATCCTGATCTTTTCTTAGTATATAGGGAATCGATTGGTACAGAGCCAGGATACCACACAAATGAGTGTTGTATTGTGTTGCAAAACTTTATACAAATAACGAGACATTTCAAGTTAAAATGTCGATTTTGGTTGTACATGCTACGAACACTGTCGAAAATCTGTCGAGATATTAAATCTTCTTTTCACTGACCAATGAGATCAGTATTCAATTAACATGACAATAAATGCGGGATATGTTTTCAATCGGTTTAAAGCTAAACTTTTTCTTGTTATTCTGACAAATGTCAGATCTGATTGTTTCATTCGTCTCAAGGAAATTGGGTTATTAAGAAGTTCATCCCGATTTTCTGTTTTTATATACAGAATTCGTATTTGCTAGAATAATGAATTTCGTATTTTTGTAAAATACGAACTTTAACAAATTATTTTGTAAAATACGAACTTATTACATATTTCAGGAAAATACTGACTTCTCAAAACAAGGTTTCAAGTGTTTTACAAGTATACGGATCACGATAAATAAGTAGAACGATTGCATAAGATTCGGTCCAGTCCATCATTGTACTTTAAAATGACCAATTTTTTAACCACAAACATGTATTTACAAATTATATTGAATTCACAACACTTCGGTATATCCGTATAGTTTTCTTAGTAGTCGTTTAGTGGATGCCGTTTACTCAGAGCATCCTTAAGCTTTTCAATAATGAAAAAGCATGACAATTACCGAAAAAGGGATGGTAAAATCACGTTTACCGAAATAGTTGAGTCAATGACAAGCATTTTTGTGTCAATTTAAGTGAGTATACATTTAAAAGAAAATTTATAGAACAACAAAAAATTCTTAATTTCATTTCAGGATTTTCGTTTAAAACCTACTTTGAATCCAAAAATAAATGTAGCTGAACTAAAAGACAAATTTGACACAAAAATTTCAATTTCTTTCTGTATGTGCCGACGTAAATCGATAAGTTATATATCAGGATGATGAACAAACAATATCCGTCAAATAATGTTGATTTTAAGATAAATTGTTAGCTTGAAGGGTTGTTGTACCTATAACAATTGCCAGGGAAACGTAGCGACGTTTTGTAATAAAACGGCATTCAGTGGGCAATTATCATCATTATCATCCTCATTATTATTATTATTATTATTATTAATAAACTAACTCTTTTTCATATCTAATTTTCACTTAATTTTGTTTCTTCCGAGGGATCACCACTTTTCCATACATTTTCTTACTTTTAATATTAAGATATCTAAATTTAATATTTTAATGCACACATTTAAACATACATGTGAAGTAGTTATAAGAGGAATATTGTTTGTTACCCTTTCTTAATGTGACAGTTTATACTTTGCTTAACTTACCAATTATAGGGCGATGTGCGAGCATTGACCCAGGCTCCTTTTTATAAGCAAACTTTCCAGCAACAGAATACATATCACACAGATGAAATCTTCTTCTGTAAACTACAGCATTGATGTAAGTATTGTTACTACGGAAATAACCTAAACACTGTGTATAACTTACATCAGTTATAGATGTAAAGCACGATCTTGTTTCAAGTCCATGATTATAAACAATTATTAACTTTTCTTCTTGGGCGTCTATTATAAAATACATGATATAATGTAACAGATAAAACCATATAACTCTACAAGCATACATTTTTTCCAGAATCTTAAAAAACACTTGTTAATACGTTTTATTTTCAGATGTATTTGTTTATCACATTTTCTTTAAAAAGATTAATTGCTACATTCTTAAATTGAAAAAAAGATACACATGAAAAGTATAGCATGCTTATGATTCTTATCCATTCTATTCCAGGGGTATTGTTACTTTGTTAGTAATTCTGTAACGTATTGATTTTTAAATAAACTACGCAGCAGCAAATGACTATACACATTATGGGTTTAATCTGACAACAATAACGATTGATAGTAAATGTTACCTATATATTTATATTTTAAAGATATTCAGGATAATAGGCAAATATATAAAATCTTTGTTTCTAATTACGTCTTGAAAGATACATCGAATATGCATTTGAAGTAATTTGTTAAGCGCAGATACACGAATATACCCATAAATAAACTGGCAATTGTGCACTTTGTATACTATGTTGAGCGTAGGAACAATTTATAATAATTGTAAATGTTCACGTTCTGTGAAACAATTTAACAAGGCGTATCTTTAAAATATCTTCAAAAAGAAACTCGGACAAAGTAAAATTGCTTTAACTTGCATGTGTCGTTCGGTAAGCACATGATTTTGTCATTTTAGAATGTCACTTATAACTCTTTAAATTCGAATGTTACATTAAACATTCACAGGAGAATATATGATTTTTAAGCCTTGTTAATCTTTTGGAGGAAGTTCATATATTTCAAATATTAATGTTGACAAAAATTAACTGCAAGTTAGTTTCCGATACTCCTTCGGATTGTTTTATAATTTGGACGTGTACATGTATACATATGACAAAAATCCTTTAGTTTATTTTACTAATTATTGTTATTTTAAAATGACCGATGAAAGCTCCTTTATTATTGATTTCTTTCCTGTATATTTTACAGGAAGTCAAACCGACCTCAGACGGACTGTGTCCGAAAAACGCGTCCGCTTATATCCAGTATAGACCTTTTTACAATACGATATTCCCATGGGGACGAAGGTAGCTTTTTTCGCATTTGCGTAGGGCAAAACAGCAATAACGAAACAATATATTAATCAGTATTCAACAACTAGATCAAGAATTTGATATATTCTAAATAATAAACAGTTTATGTTTTTATTAATAATCGATGCAATGGTGACTTATAGTAATCAACTGGTACATTTCTGCACGGGATCTTTTATATTTGAAAGGCCCTTAAAGATGCACTCCATTCTGGCAAAAGTACCTTCGTATACAAGCATAGGAATTTATCCATCTACTAATTTTGCATCTAAGTAACGTGATTTCAAGTTATTCCACCCAGAAAAACCAATATCAATATTAATTAAATAAAACAGTACTGTTTAACAAAAGTCAGACAACATTAATATTTTTGTATACCAATTACTATCATTATCATCATTTTAGTTTAATCATATGTTATGGCAGCACATATTTGTAAAATATACAAATAATGAGTTTATATCAAGAAGCAAATACGTTAGGCAACAAGGTCTAGCAACATTAAATTAAGTGCTTACCAGAATTTAATTTTGTAAAAAAAAACAAAAAAACTTTAAGGACAAGACCCAAAACTAAGCATGTATAAAAAAACTTAAAAATATGCAACTGATCTTTACAGTTTATTTATTCATTAAGTAAATAATTTTGAGTTTAATGTGCGATCCATCCACAGGTTGCCATCCTGATCCACACTTTACCACGATTGTAAACAAAGGTGTAGTTTTGGTTTTGAGGGAATGGGCGTTTGGGAAGGTTTGACATTTAAGTACATTAAATTAGAGACAATTAACCTATATCAAAATCAAAGTCGTCTTAATAAATTTTTGAACTGATTGAAAACGTTATATTCATGCATTGTATACATGTAATTGAGTACGCATAACTATTATAATATAATAACTTTATTATTGCTTTTATTTCGTTAGTATTTCAAAGGGATAAATGTAGTTCCTGATACAGTTGGATAACTAAAGAATCCGAAAATAATATATTTTTGGCTTTATAAACAATAATCACACCGAGCCTGCAGCATTATCAATTTTGTTGTTTTGTGCGTTGTTAGGATTTCTTTTTTCTCTTTATTTTTGAAATTATCCCTTTAAGAGAGTGAACTCCAGCCGCCTTATTTGACTAAACAGTCTATTGTTTCTGACCAAGTAACACTCATAATGTATTGTAATTGCTCAACTCATTGTTTTTCATTTTCAGGACACCCATTCAATACAATTGATGCATACTAAAGTACTGCAGCAAATATGATATAAAAAAATGATTTAAAGTAGCATTTTTGAATTGAAATTTAAATATCACATAGAACCTAATACTTTTGAGACGGAAGCTGAAATATTATTAATGTGTTCGTGTTATTTCATTAATCATAAAAACTTGCACCCACTGCCACATAATATGAACTGTGTTGGAAAAAGGTTGATATATTTATATCCTTTTTTCAGATTGGTTTTGATGGTTAAACGCATGATATTTCTTTTTTAGGCTTTAATCTGTTCTGCTTCTTTATAACCGTGAATGAAATTTCATTGATTTCATTTATTTTGCTTACAATCACAGATAGTATAACGCTTTTAAATACGTATCACATAATATTATTAAATTCAAAAGAATCAATTATAATATAATTATATGATTCACTGACAGAATGCTTTTTTTGTTACGTTTAATTATAGAAAACAATTGTCTTTTGGCATTGTTTCTGCTATTAGCTTGAGTACTATATTCTTGTTCTGGCTTGCTTTTTAATTTTCGACTTACACTTTTATTTCTGACCTTGATTATTTGTTGAAACAGTTGTACGTATCGGACATTTAATTCTTTATGAGTGTTCACGATTGTTAGCTAGACTTCAAACTTGATCATAATAATTTTCAAAGATAGCAATGCAATTTAAATTAACCAGACAGAACTTCACCTTCACTCATAAATGCCCTCGACTTTGAAGGTCAAATTATTGAAATTTTCATTTTTCTGACTGTAACTGGTTGTAGATTTGCTATTATTGGTAGTATTGAATGGATTAACTTTATATTATAACAGAACATTCTTAAGGACAAGACCTTCGTGTATATCAAACTCAAAATGACCTAAGCTCTTTTATGACATTGACATTGAAGGTTTAATTATTGAATTTTCTCGGATTTGTGCATTAATTGCTTTATGTAATAATAATTGAAGAGGAATATTAACCGGTTTCTCCCGTTAAAGGAATCTTCAAGATAATGACGTTAATAACGTCGCAATTCAGCGTAAAGGGACGTTACTCTTATAATAATTAAAAGGGACATAATAATAAATTTCAATAATATTATAGTAATATATATAAATATCACATAATATTATTAAATTCAAAAGAATAAATTATGATATATATGATTCACTGACAGAAAGCTCTCTTCGTTTAGTGTAATTATAGAAAGCAATTGTCTTTTGGCATTGTACTTTTATATATAAATAAATATATATGTATATATCAAAGTTTTTATTAATTTGATTCTGGCATTTTATAGATTGGCATTTAACTATGGAAAAATATCTCTGGCGCAAATGGCAATGTGTCGACCGACTAATGCATTATCTCGAACTTAAAGTAAAATTCTCAGGATCATGCGACGTACAAAATGTAACTTATGCATTGAAATGTAATGGTTGTTCCAAAGATTATATCAAAGAAACTCCAAATTAAAAAATCTCCAAGTGTAACCTTGACTTTTGAGTTACGGTTCCGGGTGTATCGCATGACACGTCGTCTTGATATTGTTAACATATGTGCCAAGCGATTTAAAAATCTCTTGATACGCAATGATGGAACAGTTATGGACCGGACAAACACGATACCATTAAACAGACAATGTCAAAATTTGACCTCCAAAAGTGACCTTGATCGTTAAGGTAAGGTTCTAGGTGTTGCGCATAACACGGCTCATATATCTTAAACTTTGTGTGAAATAATTCAAAAATCCCGTGTCCTATGAAAACAATATGGTCGTGAAACGACATATACGTTATAACAGACCATGTTAAGCCTTGACATGTAAGTGTGGCTTTGAAGGAAAGGGTTTGGGTGTTGCGCATGACACATCATCTTATTTTTGTGAACATTTGTGCCGAGTAATTAGTTTTAAAATCCCTTGATATATGGAAAAGATATTTCTGGACACATTTTATACCCTAAAGAAGTCGATGTTTAAGAAATAATATATCCTAAACTGTGACTTTAATGCTCAATAGAATCACTGTCTGGAGTTCGGATGAGGCTTTTATATATACATATACAAATTTCGTATGAATTAAGCATTTTGAAATTACAAAATACGAAAAGGAAGTAAACATTTATCTGTTTTAAAAAGGTTAACACTAAACCAATCAGTGTGTTTATTATCGCAAATGTATATGATAACATTCTTAAATAAACGTAACACTAAAATACTATTGTTGATATAATTGTATTCATATTGAACTTTGAAATTACATGATAACATAACAATCACGTACAATGCGATATAAAAAGATAGTTTTCACATGACTGTATCATGTGTATGAATATATCAACATTGTCAAGCTAACTTTTTAAGTGTCATTGCTTAATTTCAAACATAGGAAAAAAGGTAAAATTGTTTTTGTAATAATCATTCATAGTCATTTGGAAGCGTTATTTTTTTAATATTTAACAAAGGAAGATTTTTTTAAATCTAGTGATAAACATGCATTGTCACATAATACATGTTTATATAGTATACATTCATATTATTACACTCAAAACATTTTACTTTTTTAATGATTTAAAATTAATTAACAAGCCCGACAAAGGATCTCACAGTTTTTGCCAGCAAACAGTTATTTATTTACAGTTTCAACATTGAAAATGAAAGGAGACACACAGATCTTCTGCAGTATAATTTGCATCTTTATTGCCATTGCATGCAGCATTGTAAGTATCGCAATTCCTTACTGGATATCGGACAATGTCACAGTAGACAATGTGCAAATATACTCGTATGCCGGTCTTTGGAAAGGATGCGACGACGCTCTTGATGTTACAAAGTGCATAGTGTTTAAAGACGGTAAGGCCTATCAGATTACAATAGCAAGCGGCATTATAATAGCCACTTAATAAAATATTTTAACTATGTAGCAATTATTTCATGCATTTTCTATTTGCCCTTAAGGAAACAAAAACATCAGTTTTCACATAGGTATTTTGAAAGATAAAAAAGATTTAATAATAATAATAATAATAATAATAATAATTACTACATGAACAAAATATATAGCTATATACATTTAATCACATGCTTATGAAAGCCTAAAAGCAAGTTAATGTAAAATACTCATTATGGTCTTCTGGATGATTTAATGTTCTTATTTTGAGTATGTGCATAAAAATATAATGCTAATTCTAGTATAGCCTCATTATTCAATGTATTGAACTAATTTCATAAAGTGATTTTATGCCAGCCAGATACTTGGAAAATAAAATTAGACTAAATTTAGTATTGAACCCATTTTTATTCATTATCCTCCAATACGGAATGATGGTATTATGCTTAATATAGCTATGTTGTGTTATATAATTTTATAAAACTTCTCGTAAAGTTAATGAGTAATGTAAAAAAGAAAATCATTTATCTTAATAACCTTACGTTATTGTTTCTGCAAGCAACTTGACTGCGTAAAATGATAGTTCTTTGAAGGAACACCTTTCCTTTCTTTCTATAAGCAGTTTTAGTAAAAATTTCAGTTAAAGACTTTGTGAATGCTACGCGAGGTCTTATGATAGTTGGAACTGTGATGTTTGGATTCAGTGTCTTGCTTGCCATACAATACGCAAGAAATCGAAATACAACATGTTTGGCAAATATGTGCATAGTGAATTTGCTGTCCGGAGGTAAAGACAAGTTTGTATTCAATGAATCTGAATGATGCCATTTAAAAAGACAAGTACTTTGTTTCTTGTTTTTTTTTTAAATATTACTTCCGTTTACTGAATATGCTTGCTTCATTTTAAATTTTAAAATTGTTTTGTACCACAGGGTTAAAAATGTGGAGTCCAACCGGGACTCGAACCCGAAACCCTTTTGAATAACGTTCGTGGCTACACATCTTCACTATTAAATAGTGAACAATTCTTAACCGTGAAATAATTTCCCGCTGTAGTGTAGTGTAGTGGCTTATTAAACTTTGCACAATATATGCAGTCACGGACCCTAGTTGGGCGCCAAATGCCACAGACCGAGAAAATATATAGCATGAACGGGACTCGCACCTGGATGCTATCCGTCCGGCCACTAAAGCATCTGCTCCCCTAATTAGTGAAGATTTCTACACCGACAATGTATTTAAAGATTTTTTTAATTTGTCTCCATATAATTGTGCTTTATTAGACAAAAATTAAACAATTGTTAAAGGTTTTCTGGCCATTTTATAAGTATTTTATTGGCGACATCTATTTTTTTAGCGAGCAATACGGATTGTAGTTGAACAATATGTATCTGAAAACATGTTTACTATGTGAATACTATTCTAATATGATTATCAAATCTTATGATTACCAATGTCACCAAGTTAAAATTTTGCCATTTCATGTTAAATGTTGAATAATGATTCAACCGGTGCTTGGGATCATGGACGGTAGCTTGCAACTCACAATACCGTACAGTACCGATTGAATGAGCACAATCAAACCGAGTCTGCATATTTTCATTTTAAAACTTCATGTTCCTTGTGTTCTTTAAGGATTCGTTTTTATATTTCAGTTATTTTACTTATAACAGCAATGATTGTGTTTGGAAAAAATACTTCAGATTCTGCTCTGTCATATGGGTCAGGATTTTATCTACCAATAGCTTCCTGTGCTGCTGCTGTTTATGCTGCAATTGATGTCGCCAGGGCAAAGACAAAGTATCAGGAATATACTGCAATAGGTTCTGAATCTGAAAGAACAAATATTTAAATGATTACACTCTCGTGACAAATGGACATATGTTGTCTTTTATTATATACAATATATAAAACATTATAGAATTGTCAAGTAACCTTAGACCTTATTCAGTTATTTCCTATTAGCTTAACATGAAGTCTAAGTGTTATCTTACTGATTCTTCGATGAAATAAATAATTTTCCCGTTTTTATATAATTTTCAACGTAAGTGTTTAAAGTGACATTATGCCTTTTCTATTGTAAGTGTAAGAGAGAGTCAAAATAACTTGTTGCAATGCGTTCATTGAAATTCTCCTTTATTTCATTATGTTAAGATCAAATTTGATATGTTCGTGTTTAAATTCAAAGCTCGTTAATACTGTTGGCAAACGTAGAGTGATAACCTAATAAGTAAAGGTCGTTCAAATTACTTTGACTTTGACTTTGATGGCAGCAATAATACCACAGTGCACTGGTTAACTGACGGGCACAGTTATCAGTACCATCATTGTTATCCCTGTCCTTAGTCGTGTAGATACATCCATCATGACGAGAAAAGCTATCACGACACTTTCCGAAGAAACCACTAACATGCCGCCATTTTTCACATCGTACCATGTCTGTATGCTAAGTCCTCTGTATCTAACAATTCTTCTTCATATCCGCTTTTAAAAAGCGACAGACAGTCATTTTGTTCTGGAAGTGCGATAAAAGTATCAAATTTAAACAGACTGAAAGCGTCTTCTTCACAATATTATTGTTGCTGCGTGATAGGTGCAGATTCGTTCTTAAAGCCCTTCTAATTCATATGCTTTATAAAATCGAATTATTAGAATGTAACAGTTAAGTAAACGTGTTTTATGAGCTTTTTTAACAAAATTACACAAACTAAAGATATTCTATAATAAATAAATAGACACCCTACTAATGTTAACATTAAAAAGCATTCAGTTGACAAAACCAATATCATCCCTCCTGCACACATTGTGTTAAAATGTTATTATAAAATAACTAATGACTAATATATGTAATAATAATAAAATGTCATTAACACATTATGGTTTACGATTGAAGTACAGAAAAAGCATAAACGGACCGAAACGAGCCAGACGGTTCATTTTTCTAGTAGGGGGACCCGGAACAGTTTTCGATTAGGATAAAGAAATTCTAAAATGTTTGAATTGTTAACGTTTTATTTTATTAAATAATACCAAACTAGCAAATAGCAAATGATACATAATGTCCTATCTATCAAATTATTATAATTATCATTTTTGCCTTTTTATTAAATAAGACGTAGATTAATCTTATGTCGGAATTTCTATTTTGACTTACAAACGTTAATTCTTCCATTTATATAAATATTCGAGCACTTTGTTTCTGTATGTGTTATTTAGAATGGTTACTTTTATGTGATGTCCAATACCCTTCATTCGTTAAATTGAGAATTTATAATTATTATAGATATAATTAGTATTTAACTATTCCAAAACTTATTCATAGTACTAGCATAGTATAATAAATGTTTTCCCAAACTTAGATTTAATGTTTAAATGCATACATTTAACAAATAGTAGGGTTGAACATTTTAGGTAAATTTGTGATGTCTGTAACATTTATAATGTTTAAAGAAAAAATGAATATTTGATTATTTGATCCCCTAAGCAAAGTTAATTTAAGTACTGCACTTTATTCCAGAATTATTGACTGAATGACACATTTTTTTCAATGGCGATTGTTGATAGATCACGATTATTTGCTCAAACATTCTATCAGCTGAAATGAATCATACACAGGAAAACGGCTGCAAAATATAAAACAATCATCGTCAGTTTAAGTACACAATTTTGAAACACTTTATACAAAAATGTGGAATATCTAATATAATCGGCATGTTCGCCGTGATGTTTTGTATCGTATCACTTTTTTGTTAGTGGTTAAATAATGTTTAGAAGTTTTTGTGTTTTCTTTCCAGTATGGTATCTTAATGCTTCTGTTAAAATCTTAGTACCAAATCGTTTTTGCCGTCGTATTGCTATTACGAAAAATATCTTTTAACCTTCACGGCGAATCGAATAATCATGACCCAACAAGACTTCAAAACCGAGTTTGCAATTTCATTAAAATTTTGTTGTGTTTAATGCTTCCGAGGGATCAATTTGTTTCCAGTTTTTTGTGTCTAGTTAATACTTTAAGCGAACGTAGAATGTTTCCCCGATAAGTAAAAAACCATTTAAATTGCTTTGATTACAAGCTTTATACTACCGTACTCATACAACCCGTTGAGAACTGTTGTCGGACCATGCGTCGTTATACCTGGCTTTAGTCGAAAACATGCCACCATCATGTTAATGAAGATTATTACGAAAAGTTCCGGAGAAGCCTTTCACATGTAATCTAAATTTGGAGCTTTGTCGTCAACTTTAAACATGGAATAGTGAGCAGTAGCACTTGAACGTGACATAAATTCAAATGCTTCCATTTCAATTTCGAAAGAAATGTCAACAGTAGTTAGCCAATATATATTCTCAAGGCCAATCCAATACTCAACCATAAACATAATCCGTCCATGTGCTGTAAAGTTATCTGATCAATCTAGTCGACGTTGTATAACTGTCTATCCACAATGTTTCATATCCCACCATGTCAGTATGTTAACCCCTCTTGTATGTTAACCATCTTCTTTAGATCCTTTTTCAGAAAGTGAAAGACAATCACTTTGTTCTTAAAATGCGAATTAAACATCAAATTTAAAATCAGGCTCGAAGCATTTTCTTACATGTGATGAATAAAACATTGTAAGCGCATAATCGCTTGATAGGCGCAGATTCTTCTTTTAAGGTCTTCTCCTTTATGCTTATATGGAATTGAATAATGCAATGTTACATTGAAGGGTTTTCTGAGTTTTCAAAAAGTCATTTACACATTTTTATCATTTAATATATAGTTTAAAAATCATTAATTACCCAAGTTATATTAAGGGTTTGTTATTATCGTAATGATTATTATACTATTCTAAAAGTTATTTAACTCACACATAATAATACAAATATTACAGTATGATCATGTAATTTTATTCTCTTTTGTTTTCTGCTTCCGAGAAAACTCTTCTTTGGAAGTTGTTAAGTTTGGAATGTATACACTATGATTAACTTACCAATAAAAGGGCGATGTGCAAGCATTGACCCAGGCTCCTCTTTATAAGCAAACTTTCCAGACACAGAATACATATCTCACAGTCAGATGAAATCTTCTTCTGTATACAACAGCATTAATGTAAGTAATATTATTTTGGAAATAATTTCACAGTTACTGTATATAAAGTAATTGAACCCCAACCGGATCTTGTGAGAAGATGTCAGTGTCAGCCATTTTCTGACGCCTGAATTATTTAATATATTGGTATTTATATTGATACTTATGGACGTTAGGTAAGTTTATCTTTATTTATATCGTAGAAGAGAAACTTTATTAAACGTTTCAGTTATGCAAAATATAAATATAAGCATTAAAGCTATAAAATAATCGAAACTCACGAACTGCTTTCAGGTGATCAACACTGAACAAGAACAAACATCCGTCTTATTTCAAGGTTTATTAAGTTAAAAATTGAATTGTGATATCGAACTACTAAAATAATCAATAACAAACGATAATTTAGTCACCTGCAAAAATATTGCTTTATTTTGAACATTAGATTAAGAGTTTAACCAAGGAGGTTGATTCCGTGATCTGAACGTTACTTGCTGGTGATTGTGAACCCTACTTGTGAGTTTACGAATTTTATCTGTACCCTGACTTGTGAACATTTTTAAAGATTTAATGTAGAGAACGTTTATCATTTCACGTATTTATTTGTTAATTGACAGGCAAAATGGAAGAATTCAGTTGTCTTCATTGCCCCTTTTCTCTTCAAAAGAAAACTCGGAAACACTTCTGTTCACAATTTTGATAGAAGAACAAAAGCTTAAAGTAACAATTTCTCAGTTTGACAACAATAACAGAAACATTAAAATCATACTCCAAAGACTTTACAATTATTTAAAAAAAACTGAAAAAATAAAAAAGAGACTTTAAAAAAAATTGATGTTACAAAAACAGTAAAAGTTTCAAGACGAGAAGGACTTAAAAAATAATATCCAATCAAGAAATGTCAAAAAATCAAAACGCCTGTTAAAAAGGTTCAAACATTGACAAAAGATACGTTTTTAGTATAGATGACGAAGAGTTTTAATTTAAAATTGGTGACAACTTATTCCACAGATCCCACATTTAAGTTGTGTTTTCAGGGGAATGTTTGTTACACAAAAGCTTCTGTCAAGACCCTCAACTACAAATGATTCATCCAAATCCATCTGAAATACATGTATATTGCAATTTATAGTTATATATATTTTTTGACTTAAAATCACTTATTATGATAGCCAATGATAAAATATTCAAGTTGTGTTAAAAGAAAACTAACAGGTTGTCTTAGACACTGGAAAGACTTAAACTATTTCAAAATAAATGGAAATAAACTTGAAAGAGTGAAAACCACCTTTTATATTTAACAACAATATGCAGGAAACTCATTAAAATAATTTATCAAGAGTGATCCTAGTCGTGCATGTCAGGAAAAGAAAGTCAAGGCATTTATAAGAATAGAAAACTGTGTTTCAAAAAGCATACTGAAATCAAAGGTAGGTGTAAAGCTTTCAACATGTTGAAATAAGTAATCTGGCAAAAAATCCTGTGATGATCTTTTGAGGAGGATGGATTGATATGTGATTTTATAAAACAGTCACGACGTCTAAACTAACAACCATGCCGTTGAACTTTATAGTAGAAACGTTTATTATAGTACTTACGTTAGGGTAACTAGTAATCGACGCTGGAAAACCTTTTACTCTGTCTCAATTCAATGAGAAGTTGCAGCACTTTGAAATCAGATTTGCTGAAAAAAACACAATGCAAAATAGTGATTTTTGGCACTTTTGAGACGTCCCCTCGTTGCCATGGTAACAGAAAATTTACAATTGAGCATGTTGTTACAGAGGCTATGGTCTAGTAAACATTTGTGCCAAGTTCAATCAGTATTGAAACATTTTTCATAGTTGCATAGCAGTTTGAACTTGTAACAGGAGGGTTTTCAATGAAAACGGCCATTTTTAACAATATGCTCATGGGGTAAAAGGTTAATTTAAAAATTAAAAAAGGTAAACAAACATGATTTTTTTACCAAAATTAGGTGTTAACTTAGAAAAACTAGATTTTGGGTAATTCCAAGGTTTTTCATCATTTTTTGCTTTAGCTCGTAAGCTATTTATATTCTATTTAAATTTAATGATACACATTCTGGATTAGAAGAGTCTTCATTAGATCATAAGAGTAATGAAGTTAGCGATATAAATAGTATACGACGTCGTATGAACTAGGAACAATTTTGCAAGATTGTTGAGGATGTAATTTAAAATATCTCTCGCTGAAGATTGCATGACAAAGCTCATACCTCTCTGTTCCGGATTTAGGGACACTTGCAAACTTTCAGGAATTTTTGGTGCCAATGGTTATAATATTAACAGTTTTGACATCTAGGGACGCCAAGAGTCTATTTTGTGGTCTGCTGCTGATTTTGAGACACTTGCACACTTTCAGGAAGTTTGTGCCAATATGGAGAATGCCATTTTGATATCTAGAGTCCATAATGATGATCTGCGACTGATTTTTTGACACTACCAGATTTTCAGGAAGTGTTTTAGCAAATAGAGATAATGACATTTCACTCACAGACATTCAGGAAATTTTATGCCAAAATATTTTTGATAATAGCAACACTCAGGAGTCCAATGAACACATTTTCACGTTTATCTCCCCATTCACGCACACGCAGAGCAACAAAGGAGGGCAAATATTTGAGACCCGAAGATTTCCCTCCCCGCGTGTTATTCTACTACCTGCTATATATATATATTGCTTATCGTTCTGCAATAAGTCGTTCAGACATCATCACTGTTTCATGTTTATAATTATAATCATAATCATTTTAGGTACACTCGAGTCTCATGATGCACTTGATCCTCTCTCCCTCAGACAATAAAGCTTTTTTAAGATTTAAGTTGTTCAAAAGAAAAGTTATAAATATTTCAGATGTTGCAAGTTTCCTGTCTGTCTACTTCAGAGTTATTAAATTCTATTGTGATGAACGATACAATGTTTAATGTAATACAGCTTTATGCAATGCCTATAAGCTTCGCCGGGACCAATTAATTGTTGATGAAGTTGTCCCATAGAAGGATATGTCAGTTTGTACGGTATTGTGTTAAAATAATGCATGTCATCTTAAATGCATGGTTTGAAACATTATGAATATGAAACAAACATTTTCGCATTTTTTTTAAAGTATAAATCATCTCTCGGTACAATTTATTGTGTTATCACCATGTGGCTCTGTTTGAATGTTTGAAGTCATTGTAAATCAATCGAACATAAATTATCATTTGTCAGCTGAAATCATTTAAATTTCATAAACAGAATACAGAATTTCATAATTTACATATTCACGGAAATCAATCAAACAATGGCACAAACAGAAACAAATACATAACTATTTCAAAGTGATAACTTCACATAGTTTTGCAAACTTTCCAATGCAAAGAAGAAAGAACACAGCAAATTAGGAACATCCAAGAAACAGTGAAAAGCCACAAAAAGCAGTGAAAATGGTTCATGCTCGGTTTGATTGGTCGGGTTCATAGACTGTAGAAGTATGTTCTACATGTACAAGCTATTGTCCATGCTGCGTCCCCTCATCGCCACGATCAGCAGTGGCTGTTTAATAAAAACGAAAATGATGAAATGTTGCATTAGATGTATCTGGAGATAAGTAATGTTTTGAAATATAGTTTAAATGAATTAACAATTTTAGCTTTTTCTGTAGTTTACATCTCAAAATCAACAATGTTTGCATACTGATAGATCTAGTTTTTTCAACAAAGATGTTGTTACTTTACAATGCGATAATAGTATTACGTAGTCTTTAAAAAATGAAGGGAGGTTATCGGTACTTAATATTATCTAGAAATTATTTTAAGTTCATGTTCTTTGTATATTTAGCACGAACTCAAAACATGAAAAGAAAAGAAATTGTTTCATTTTAATGTACTCAGGGCAAATGCAAAAACGCCTGTTTTCCATATGCAACAAACAATCAACATTTGAATAATTTGAATTTCTGTTTAAGACAGAGTAAAAATATCTCCGATTTACGGAATTCCATAAACGACAGCCAGCTGCCTACTGTTTACTGCCTACTGTTTAATACTTCCTGCCTACGGCGTACTACGTGTATTTTTGTCATGGCCAATTGCCCACTGCCTACTGCTTACTGCCTACTGTTTAATGCTTCCTGCCTACGGCGTGCTACATTGTCGCTGATATGGCATGTAAAAGCGAAAGGGTTCCGAATTCTGTAAGACACATGTTGGCGGGAAGTGTCAGACGATCCTATGATCTAGTTAGATTGTTTTGAAGCACAAGACGTTTCAGCTCAAACCATCCTGGCGAAAATTTAAAAATATGTCGACCCTTTCTATAATGTTTGAATATATAACTGTTGAAATCATATAAATACCTTCTCAATGGACTATACATGATTTTTGGCAATATATTGGCCCCTTTCAAGGTCGGACGGATGTAGATTCGGGGTTGTCTGAGCTAACGTTTGTCTTTGCCAAGGCTCGTTCGCAATGGAACCAATCACTACAGGTTGGAATTTCCCTTTCGTTAAGCTTTATTACCCAGGAATAGATTATATCAGTCTTCATGCTTGGTATGCACCATTTTGTGGGTATTGAATTATAATAATGCTATGAGATACATATTAGATCAATCAAATGATTAGTATCATTCGGAGGTGGGGTATAAATTTATTAAAGAATTTGTTTGATTTATATAAATGTCATGCTGTTAGTGCATATGTTGTAAGTCTGAACATATATTTCTTTATTTATTAGATCAAGTATGGAAAGACTAAATATCACACCCAAATTGGCGAATGGTTGAAAGAAAATGGCCTGGGAGTAGTTATGAAGCAAAATTTGCAGGTAATTATCTTATTGTCATTTAAGATTCTAATTTCACTTGTAAAATGGTATCCTTTAAAAAAACCTGATAAGATAAGTTATGAGAAAAATGAATTGCGTATTGGGTATAACAATATACTTATAACGCAGAGGGCTTAACCGTTTTTAAACTCTCAACGGAAGTAAGAATCTCTTCTTTTTTTTTCAATACTCGAAGGTCTTTACATTAGAGGATGAAAAAAGATTACCTTCTGTCAGATAAACAGATTAAAATCAGTGTCAATCCTGTGGGTAAACGTTTGACTTTCACTCTGAATATATATTAAGCAATTTATAGAACTGTCTATATCATAACTTGTGTTTAGTGTTTTTAAATCATTAATGTACAGGGGAACAGATAGATGGGATGGGACTCCTGGATTGAACGAAAATTGACCTGGAGAGCCTTATATCCCAAAGGGACCAAGGGCCAAATTACGTTTCTTGTTAACGAAAACAAAAGGTTTGTTGGTACTTTGACACTTTGGGTCACTCCAGCTTTAAATTAAAGTTGATTTTTAAGCAATCGAAGGGTGTATAGTGAGTTAACAAGTGAAAGTCAAAATAAGTTTTACTTTGAATGAATAATTTAAAATGCTCATGACTAAATGACAAATGTCTGTAAATACCATAACAACTCTTAATTAACTGTTGCTTTCAATTTGTAAAGATATCAAACATCGGTCAATCACAATTATGATAGTCAATCTTTCAAAAAAAAATGGTTACGAATTTAAGGATGTTAATAAAGTAATATCCCTCGATCATTGTTTATATATCCAACACTTTTTAGAAGTGTACAATTTACTGCCTATATACGATCAATTCATGCAATAGCATAAGTATGATAAAGCAACCTTATGTTGCAGGATAGCGAAGTTTCAAGTCAGACGTATCCAGGAATATCTGGTAGTTGCCAAGGTATATTTGATTTTCACGTTTTTGCCTATAGTTTCATTTGTTAACCTGATTAGAAAACCCTAACTTAAAATATTTGGCAAGTAGAATAACCCATTGACATGTTAACTTGATAACATGTGCATGATACTTTGACAAGTTAATATGTTGTTAGCATAAGTCATCATGATTCCTTAACAAGTTAACATGCTCTTTGCACATGTCATCACGATAATTTGACAAGTTAACATGCCGCTTGCATATGTCACTACGACACTTTAACAAGTTAACATATTGTTTGCAGATGTCATAATGATAGTTTGACAAGTTAACATGCTGTTTGAACAAGTCAGGCCATTATTTTCCTTTTACAAGAAATTTGATGTAAATTGGCATATTTTTAACATTGCTTCAAAACAACAAAATAATAACCATTCGTTTCACAAGATTAGCAAAAACATAAGTTTGGGGGTATTTTGCTTTGCATTTGTCTGGTCCTGTTGGTCGGTCGGGTCGGTCGGTTTCGGTTTCCGTCCTTTCCGTCTATGTCCCGTAAAACAAAATGCGTTTTCGATCAATAACTTCAAGGGAACGCTCTAGGCCTAGGAACTTTTCAAAATTTAAGTATTTTTTGGTGATTGATATACGAGTAAGATACCCCCTTATTGATTGTTTTTGGGTCAACTTGGTCAAAGGGCAAGGATTCACATTGACCTTTGAAAGGTAAAAACGGTTTTCCCGACCAATAACTCCGACAATGAAATTGCCCTTGTTTATATTATTTAATCATACTTTTGGTATACACATTTCAAGGTCTTATCTAATGTTACAAATTGGCTGTCAATAAGGAGGTCTACATGATTCATAAAAGTTATGCATATATTATTTGATACGATTTGTGGCAACTTTTGTCATATAAAATTGCGGCACACAACCTTTACGGTCACAAATACGTAGTGACTATTCATGACCAGTAGATAACCCCTGTGGATCTTTTGGTCACTAGGTCAAAAGTCAGTCATAATAACCTGACCACATAACGAATTGGCTGCCGATAGAGAGCATACATGCTTTACAAACATATCTTAGACAGTCACGGCGTTCCATAATATTGTATCTTCATCCGCATAAACTATGATATTTTTACACCACAGGCCGTTTTTTCTACAAAAATTCAAAACCGGTTTTTAAACACATATGTCAAACTTACATAATAAGACAATATTCTGTACATATGTAGGCTTTTTGTCCCAGTAAAACGTTAAATCGTAAAGTAATCTCGGTGTTTTTTAAACTTACCGATGACGTTTTTTTGAAAGTCAATCTGTTGAACCTTTATGTACAACTTAATTTTTGCATAATTAAGTTTTATATTTTATTTACAGAATACATTTACAGAATAGACTTTTCTAAACCTTATAACTTTCGTCAATTCTGAATCATTTTTTTTAGCGATCAAATTAATCTTACTGTTGCAGTCGGTGTTTAATTAGTTTTTTGATAGATGAATAAGGTAAATGTCTTCACACGTGTTGAAAAGCTTATGAAATATATCTGTTATCAAACGTTACTACTGTAACACATTCGTTTCGTTATTTCAAAGGAGATTTACATATTAACATACATATATAATATATTCAAGATATAAGCAAGACAATGTAACAATAAATCTTCTCCTTATAACAATCTTTTGCCACAAAATGACAATTTTGTTTTGTCACTTACAGATGATGCCATTTCTCTAGATAAATCAGTGTCTTCCGTCAAAGAGAAACTAAATCTCATTAGAAAACGGCGCTTGGAAAGATGTTCTATGCAGGTAAGCCAAAACTACCGTTGAGTATCATCTGTAGTTGAAGTAGAGACATATCTTAATCCATTACCATATAAACACAACTTTTAACGCCTTTTTCATCTCCCCTTTTGATGTCTCAAATGGTGAAAAAATGCCTTATTGAGGTCCCGACACTTGTTTTAAATGCCTTATCGAGGCCTCGACACTTGTTCTTTTTTGTTAAAAAAGTGATAACTTTTTCGGCGCCGCCCCTACCAAAAAGACAAATCAGGGGGTGCCAGAGGGGGTGTCCCACCTAGATGTTTGGATGGGGGATGCCGCACCCTCATCTCAAAGAAAAGTTAGGACTTGTGAGAGGCTAAAAATAACCTCAGGTCGTTTATAAGGTAACGTGTAAGCAACTTTGAAAATCCTTTAACTCTATCTCAATCCCTAGAGAAGTTGCAGCACTTTGAAATCAGTTTTGATGGAAAAACTCAACACACAATACTTTTATTTCGGGCAATTTTGAGATGTCCCTTGTTGCCATGGTAAAGGAAATTTAAGACTGAGCATGCCGTTACAAAGGCAATGGTCCAGTTAATACTTGTGCCAAGTTTGATTAGTATAAAAGCAATTTTTTATAGTTTCATAGCAATTGCATCTTAATTGTAACGGGGATACTTTTCAATGAAAACAGCTTTTTAAAAAAAAAATGCTCAAGAGCGGTATTGGGTTTAAAACAAACTATTTGATCCGTGATGATAGTGAGCGTTAATGTATTTGAAGGTCAATGAATTTGTTTTTCGGAGCATTATGTAATTTGTTGCTTCATATAATGAAAAAATATTTGTTTTTTAAAGTAATATATGTGTATTCAGTGGTAACTTAAATCGAAAATATATGTACTTTGTTTGTAAATCTGTATTGTATGTACATAACTGTCTGTTTCAATAATTATCCAATTTGCCATATATTATATTCCATTTAAAAAGTCAATAAAATGTTTAAAATTATTTTATAGACTGGAGAATCCCTTGGATTGAAACGACCTAGAAAAGACACATATAAGATAACATTCGGCTGGTTAAAGAAAGTCGGGAACAAGTATCGATATGTTATGCCCAGGAAGGGAGGTGGTGCCAAAAAGGCAGATGTGCCACGTGCTGCAAATTACATGGAAATGTGTAATATTGCGCGCAGCCTCTTTTCTATAGCAGAAAGAGATCATTGTTACCTTGGCAATTTCAATGGCGAGCCAGTTTCGACAAGTATTATGTGTGAGGAGTTCGTAAAAAGCAGTAACTTTGTTACTCTGCCCAGACTTTACATTGTAACAGTTGTGCCTCAGACATTAAGCAGGTAAAATATATCAACAATTAAATAGAGGATATATGTTTGTTTTGCATGTAAGATTGAAATATAATTTCACTCAGTGAACACCAGATGCAATATTTTCACGAGTGGCGTAGCCACGAGTGAAAAATATAATAGCTGGTGTTCACGAATGTAATATATTTCAATCTTATATGTAAAACAAATAAATTTTCTTTTTTATTTCATGGTTTTTTAAGTGATTTTTTAAGTATTTTTTTACTGATTTTTGCCGCGTAACGTCGAGCATTCTCCTTTGTGACGTCATCACATCATGACGTCACATCATTAATTTTGAAATGTAGTTCTGTTTTAAATTTCTCTAATTTTGTTACATTTTTAACATGATGTATGGGGACATCGACTTTCTTTTCCTAAAGAAGCAAAATTTACGTATGACGGCATTTATTTCTGCCTGTTATTCCATTAAGTTTACGATTTTTCTTTTCATCTGCATTCAGATATAGTACGGCTACAGTGAAAATTATATTTTATAAAATTTCACTAGTGGTTTATCAGAATATAATCATCTGATATATTACAATAAATCACTGGGAAAGCATGAAATAAAAATTCATATAAATGAAAGTAACATGTTTATAAATAACGTACGATAAACGTACGATAAATAAACAAAAACATGTAATTTTCGGTAAGAAATGATTTATTTTGATTGAAATTACGAAAAACAATTTATGCATGTTTTAGACTTTTTATAAGAAGTATAACTTCCACACCGGTTTTCAAAAAACCCAAGTCTATTAAGAGCTCTATCCATATATAGGTGCTCATATAAATGTTTCCTTTTTTAGCACTGTCGATTACCTTCACCCTGTGCGACCCACCTCTTAAACAAAATATCCATGTATAGTATGTATGAA
Source organism: Ruditapes philippinarum (assembly GCF_026571515.1). NCBI lineage: Eukaryota > Metazoa > Mollusca > Bivalvia > Venerida > Veneridae > Ruditapes > Ruditapes philippinarum. The sequence continues at coordinate 46,064 of NW_026855243.1, forward strand.
TCCCACTTCGGTTCTGTCCGTGTTGATTACGAGAATTAATATGGATTAGATAACTTATGTTTTCAAAAGTCAAACCAGCTTAAAATATATGTCGTCGTCTCATCCACAATAGCAAAATCCGTTAAGTGATTGCCTAATGTATGGGATTTCGTTGGTCTAATCCCTATAGTTGCCGTTGTTTTATACGTACTTTTTCATTTTTGCAGAATATTTTACTGGAAATATTGCTTGCAAAAATTGTCCACACGGATATGAAGCAACTTAGAAAACATTGTTAGTATCGATTTGTCATGTGTTTTACGGCATTTAAATTACATTCATTAATTTCATCCTAATGAATTTTAAATATTAATTCTTAAACAATGTTATTTCAAAGGAGTATAGACCTATAAAACATATTAAAACAAAACGAACAACTTAAAAAGTAATCATAGCTTCAAAAAATATGAAAAGAAAGAAAATAACAAAGACCTATGTGGTACATAGGGCATTTAGAAATTACCAACCAATAGTTTATCCTATTGTGCCAAATACGCTATATAATTATTTCATAAACACAAATTAAACTAAATGATATCTTATTGGCGTCCGCGCCGAAGCGCGGCGCCCTTTTATGTAATGAAATCAGATTTTGTGAAAGGGCGACAGCAACTTCTCGAGCCTTTTATAGTTGTTCATAATAATAGCCGATCATTCCGACTGGTATGAGGGTGCTTGATTATTAATTAGTCGTGATTTGTACAATGAATAGCGAACTGGAGAATTTCGCAATGCAAACATTTTCAAATTAGAATCTAAATAACCTTTTCGGTCAATAAATCGCGCTCTTCAGGGTATTTCTATTTATCATTTTGTAGTACACAGCGGATTATTATGGTATGTTATTCCGAAAGCTGTAAATAGAATGATGAGTTGATGACCTAAATATTCCGAAAATCTATTCATAGATGGATGTACTCCTGTCGGTAAATCCCGGTCTCTCCTGGTCTATTTTGACGACCGGCGAATAGTACCACACGTTTATTGTCCGGTCTCTCCCGGTTTTGGAGTAGATGTTTGATATCGTAACAGAACAGAACAAATATTTTTACAGATAAACACGGATTTATTAATATAAATCCGTGAGATAAATAAGCTTTTTTTTTCAAAATGAATGTTTGTCACTTAGTTTGGTTACAATAATTAAGAAACACAGATCAACTCTCAAAATTATTGATTATTATTATAGATAAACATACAATTCGAAAAAAAAAACCCAACAACACACATCGCATGTTTTATTTTATCTATATGAGATAAAAACAATAAATATGTACAATAATTGAGAAAAAATGTACATTTTTATGGCATTAATATGACACTATCAACTTTGAAAATCAGATTTTATGAATTATTCAATTGATTGATAATTTAAGAAATGATAAAGAAAAATACAAATGTACATGTATATGGTTTAAGAATAAACAATATTATATATTGAAAGATTAACCATAATTTACTGACTTTTTGCAGTTAAGTTTTGACTTATAATCGTCGGTCATTATGACAATTGAATTCTTAAAATAATAGTAAACGTAAAAATTCAGTATTAAAATAGTGCATAAAACACAAAAAAGAAAAGCAAACAATATTCATAAAATCTGTATTTTTTTTATTAAAAAAGATATTACAATTACTGTATAATAAACATTTATGCTCAACATGATCAACATGGTAATATAACAAGTGTCTTATTGTTACTAAGTATGAACAGATACCTTAAGAGGGGGTCTTCGCTAATAGCGATAACATAATAAGGGACAATTACACAAGTGTGGTGTTGATCATGCGTTACTCAAATGGATAATAAATGAGTGTATACATGTATATCCGTTGCTATTAATAACCACGATCATAAAGAAATAACAAGTAATATTCTAATATGCCACTCAAATTTATAAATAATGAACAATGTCTTTCGTTCCTGCGTTCATAAGTGATATACAATTCTGGTAAAAACCAATGAACCATTGAACAGTTTATCAACATATATCTACTAGTTCATCTGCACCTGATGCATTTCTTGCTTGGACGCCCTTTGATGCTTTGCATCAATGCTTTTCTTGTAGTGTACATGTAACGGAGCTTACCGAAAATCTATCGAATATTAATGTATTGTTTGCATTGACCGTATAGTCAGTATGCAATTAAAAGGTTGATGAATCAAACAATACTATTTACTGTCAAGAATTATAACCACAAATCACACTTTTCAAAATTTTTTGCTAAATCTCAAATAAATACTTGCACTGTAGGCAGACAATATTTTCTTTATTTTTACTGCTGTGGATCAATGTTAAGATGCAAATATCATAGTTTCTAAGTCGATTTTTGGAAACAAATTTTATTTCGTTCTAAATGAAACATAAATAAAGTTGATTATTAGAAAAGGGGGCTTTAATATCATATGACAAAATATCTAATGATTGCTAACAGTTACTACTTGTTAAAATTCTTATTCTGTAAATCTAGCGGTTTTAGTATAGGTATTATTGCCATCACATTTGAGGTAAATGAGCGAAAGATAAAGGTCATTGTATAAGCATTCTCCATCTGTCCTTTAGTTTGACATTTTTTCACATTATTGTATTTAGTTCGTAACGCCTTAAACCTCAAGAAATAATTATGATAACTTTTTTAAGAATTAGAGATAGATTTCATTAGTTTTGGCCCTTGTTTCACCACTGAAATAGTCAAAATATGCTGATTTGTACTTATTGAACATAAAAACATTTATTTCTAATAACTACGCTTATTTGATATTTAACAGTGATGATGACATAGAGGCACGGCGCTCACTTTCTCCTCCTTGTTTGACCCCTCAGAAACTTGTAGATGTACTTACGGCCCAGAAGTTGGATAATTCTAAAACTGAAATTATGACTCCAGAGGTAGACAATAATGAAAATGTAATTGTTGTTGTAGAAGAAGAAGCAGAAAAGAATGCTGAAATTGGAGATTGTTGTGTAATCAAAAGGCAAGTTTCAATGGAAGAAGTCCATGAGTATATAGAGAAAATTGTTTCCAAAGAAGAATATAATCCAGGAGAAAATGAAAGTTTTCGCCTGGCAGGTGAAAATGATACCCCAGTACAGATGAGAAATACTTCTGTTATGTATTTTATTGACTTGATGAAACAGAATGGAAAAAAGTACAAAGTTGTTGATTCTGGCTGGGGACCGTTTGTTATACTGCCAAATGAGGATCTTTGCTCTTTCTTTTCATTAAGAGATGGTTTTGATATGGACAGTTCAGCACTTATTTGTCCACCGGTTTTGTATTTTCTGGCATTGAATAACATTACATTTAAGCATATATCCGAAAATTTTATCAAAGTAGATGATGATGAACTTCAAAAATATCACACATGGCTTGAAGAAATGAAAATCTCGTTAAAAATTTTAAATAATTAAGATGCTATTTCTAGAATTGGGTAATGGTACATGAAGCTGACATAGAAAGAACTATGACATTAACATTTACTATTACAAGGACTTTGCTATAAACATGTTCTTATTACATGAACGTAGGTTTCTGCAAGAACTATGGCATGAACTATTATGGCAGGATCATAGCCTATAGCAAGGACTATGGCACGACCATGATCTATGAAATGTACTATAACACAAACATTATCTTAAACAAGGATTTTGACATGAACATAGACTATGGTATTGTCAGATTATGATATGAAAATGGACTATGACATGACCATAGACTTTAAAGTTCTGGTGACTTAAAACGACCCTTTTTCAGTTATTCATATTTTTACTTTAGTTTTAATTGCATTGCTGGAACAGTGATATTTTGTTGTTTTATAATAGCATCTGTATAAAAAAAATATTCTTATTACTAGATTATATTTGAGCTATTGTTTTGTATAACCATATATAAAATGTATATTCACCTTAATCACCACTTTTATATTTTCTGTATATTTAAGAAGTCTTATTGAGAGGTGATATCTATAATTTTATTTACATTGTATTTTTTCTATTTATTATAAAATGATGCGGAAAGGGAATTCCGCAACTTTAAGGTTACAAACTTTATTCAATTAATGATACAACATGTACTTCTTTTTTTAAAATGCTGCGATTTAAAAGCCTCATGCTTATTGTGTAAAAATAACAAACACCAGCATACGTAAATGATAAGCCAAAGTGTTTGCAAATTAAACACACCGTATTCAATCATTTATAAAGATTGCAAACGTTTGTATAACACATAATCCTGGTAGTTTTAGTGAGTAGGTTATATGGGCTCTGGGCTCTGGGCTTATCGGCTTTTGGGCTTTTGGGTATGGGCTCCTAGACTACTAACTAACCCAGTAATACTTATAGATGGTCCCCTCAAGGACCTAACAATCACTAACACAATGAACACAAACAACAACAACAAGAACAAACAACCAATCAAAAGGTGCGAACAAAAGGTGTGAAAAACAATTAGAGTAAACAATCTCACCAAATAAATACAAGTACAGACAAGAAAACAACCATTACACAGTCAGACAGCGACAATGCCACAAGATAACAATGACAAGAGAGCAAAGAAACGAAAATATCCTGGCTTTAATAGCGGTAATGGTGCGGGTGGCGGCAGCGGTGTACGGATTGTTGAAACAGTGCGTACAAAAAAAAGATACAAAAGAAGAAATGGACTCAGGAGATGGAAGCGTCAAGCTAACAGTAAGGAAGTTTGCATACGCACGGAAATAGCAACATGGGTAAAGGACAAAACACAAAGCATAGGAACATCAGAAATGTTAACAGTATCTGGAGCAGAACTTAACGCAGCAAACTTTGGAACAGGATTGCCAATATTATACGACACTTTCAAAGTGAACAAGAGGGCCATGATGGCCCTGGGGTCGCTCACCTGAACAAAGGCCCTCAGGGCCGGGCCAGTTTAAACCAAAGAGCTTTTATTTGAACAAACTTGGAAGACACCCATTAAAAGATATTTCATGATGTTAAGATTTTACTATACACAAATTATGAATAACAATGACTTTTGACCCCCCCCCTCCCCCTGGCAGGGCCAATTTTAACCCAAGGGCTTTTATTTGAACAAACTTGGTAGACATCCATTAGAACATATTTCATGCTAAATATCTCAGCTCTAGCTCTTTGGGTTCTTTAATAGAAGATTTTTAACTTTTTACTCTATGTATATAGGGAAAGTCAATGACCCCTGGGACGGGGCCAATTTTGACCCAAGGGCTTTTATTTGAACAAATTTTGTAGACACCCATTACAACATGTTTTATGCTAAATATCTTAGCTCTAACTCTTTGGGTTCTTTAAAAGAATTTTTTTTTAAGTTTTTACTATATGCATATAGGGAAAATCAATGACCCCCTGGGGCGGGGCCAATTTTGACCCCAGGGCTTTTATTTGAACAAACTTGGTAGACACTGATAAGAAGATGTTTCATGCTTAATATCTTAGCTCTAGCTCTTTGGGTTCTTTAAGAGAAGATTTTTTTAAGTTTTTACTATATGCATATAGGGAAAATCAATGAACCCTGGGGCGGGGCCAATTTTGACCCCAGGGCTTTTATTTGAACAACTTGGTAGACATCCATTAGAACATGTTTTACACCAAATATCTAAGCTCTAGCTCTTTGGGTTTTTTAGAATAAGATTTTTTAAAGTTTTTACTATATGCATATAGGGAAAATCAATGAACCCTAGGGCGGGGCCAATTTTGACCCCAGGGCTTTTATTTGAACAATCTTGGTAGACACTTATTAGAAGATGTTTCATGCTTAATATCTTAGGTCTAGCTCTTTGGGTTCTTTAATAGAAGATTTTTTAAAGTTTTTACTATATGCATATAGGGAAAATCAATGACCCCCTGGGGCGGGGCCAATTTTGACCCCAGGGCTTTTATTTGAACAAACTTGGTAGACATCCATTAGAACATGTTTAATGCCAAATATCTAAGCTCTAGCTCTTTGGGTTTTGTAGAAGAAGATTTTTTAAAGTTTTTACTATATGTATATAGGGAAAATCAATGACCCCCTGGGGCGGGGCCAATTTTGACCCCAGGGCTTTGATTTGAACTATCTTGGTAGACACTTATTAGAAGATGTTTCATGCTTAATATCTTAGGTCTAGCTCTTTGGGTTCTTTAAGAGAAGATTTTTTTAAGTTTTTACTATATGCATATAGGGAAAATCAATGACAATTTTGACCCCAGGGCTTTTATTTGAACAAACTTGGTAGACATCCATTAGAACATGTTTAATGCCAAATATCTAAGCTCTAGCTCTTTGGGTTTTGTAGAAAAAGATTTTTTTAAGTTTTTACTATATGCATATAAGGAAAATCAATGACCCCCTGGGGCGGGGCCAATTTTGACCCCAGGGCTTTTATTTGAACAATCTTGGTAGACACTTATTAGAAGATGTTTCATGCTTAATATCTTAGGTCTAGCTCTTTGGGTTCTTTAAAAGAAGATTTTTTTAAGTTTTTACTATATGCATATAGGGAAAATCAATGACCCCCTGGGGCGGGGCCAATTTTGACCCCAGGGCTTTTATTTGAACAAACTTGGTAGACATCCATTAGAACATGTTTTATGCCAAATATCTAAGCTCTAGCTCTTTGGGTTTTTTAGAAGAAGATTTTTTAAAGTTTTTACTATATGCATATAGGGAAAATCAATGACCCCCTGGGGCGGGGCCAATTTTGGCCCCAGGGCTTTTATTTGAACAATCTTGGTAGACACTCATTAGAAGATGTTTCATGCTTAATATCTTAGGTCTAGCTCTTTGGGTTCTTTAAAAGAAGATTTTTTAAGTTTTTACTATATGCCTATAGGGACAATCAATGACCCCCTGGGGCGGGGCCAATTTTGACCCCAGGGCTTTTATTTGAACAATCTTGGTAGACACTCACTAGAAGATGTTTCATGCCAAATATCTAAGCTCTAGCTCTTTGGGTTATCTAGAAGAAGATGTTTAAAGTTTTTTCTTTTGGTTGCCATGGCAACCAGAGTTCTGCATGGAAGAGAATTCTTTGAACAACTTTGTTAAGGCTTCACACAAGGAACATCCCTGTGAAGTTTCATTATGATCTGCCTTATGGTTTCAGAGGAGATGTCGTTTGAAAAGTGTGAACGGACAACGGACGACGTACAACGGACGACGGACGACAGACGACGGACGAAGAGTGATCCTAATAGCTCACCCTGAGCATATGCTCAGGTGAGCTAAAAAAGCGAAATTCATAGTATGGCTACAAAATCCCAACGTGTACACGAACAACAACTACGATCAGCTGGAATTATACAGCGTCTACGACGAAGACATGGACAACAGATCGATAAAACCTTCGGACTTAATGAAAATGGGCAACTGCAGACATCAACTCATGGAACATGGAAGGAAATACGCATGGACACTCAGACCGAAATGGTCACACGGAACATTAGCAGTGAACAAAGCGGTAGACATAGGAAAGAGTTTCTGGTGGGATTGCGGAAATTGGAGTAACCTACTCCACAGTCTAAACGGATATAATCTGTTATTCTTCGGAGGACTAGAAAATGGACTAATCATAAGATTTCAAATAGCATTCACAATAAAGTTCAGAGGATTTAGAAACGGACAACAGTACAACAGTATTAAAAAAATATACACACAGCCTCAGGGCATAGAGGATTGCGTAATAAACAACGAACAAAACGAGGCCACAAGACAATAATTCACCTCGATGAAAGAGTACGGATTACACCTCGAAGAAGAATCGGAATATTTCACGAACAGACAATACTATTACGGATACAAAGAACACGCGGAAGCACTCATGCAGAACGTGAACTTAAAAAAGACAGCGTGTGAACTCATATCAGTAGAAAACGACTAGTAAAAAACCACCTAGTAAATATACTATATAAAGTATATATATGAAGTGTATTTAAAAAAACTGTTCTTTCTAGAGATCTGACATTAATTTGAAATGTTTACAGGTCATCTATTTCTATTCAATGAATGCTAATACAAAACAATATTTAAGACTCTTTTAAATGTGTTATCATTATCAGGATGGTCCCTTATTGGGTCATGGCAGTGTAAAAGTTTCTTTAAATAAAAAGTTCTATTAAAATTAAAAATATTGATTTCCTAGTTCCTAGTTTTAGTACAATGCACACCCTATTTGATGTGATACCACCATCCATATCTGTGTACGGCTTTGCTGATGACCACATTGCTAGTCAACGCTTTCGACCAACTTCAGTGACCAATGAACTTGACGCTATAAAGCATCTTGAAGATAGTGCTGTAATCATCAATGACTGGATGAATGCCAATAAACTCAAAATGAACACCACTAAGACAGAATTCATTATGTTTGGTAGTAAAGCCCAACTTGGTAAATGTTCAATTAAAGAAATTGATATCGCCGGTGATAAAGTTCAAAATGTCAGTGTCATAAGATACTTGTTTTGCAACGCGGAAAATATGATAGTTCCAAAGACTCTTCGTTGGAACTGCATTGGTTACCAATTAAAGCTAGGATCAATTTTAAAATACTATGTACAATGTATAACTGTTTTATGGGCAATGCTCCGGTTTATCTAACAGAACTGTTACACAAGCCTGTCATAAAAAGACCAAATCTCAGATATGTTGATAATATGGATTATTGTTTTGCTGTCCCCTTTAACAAAAGGAAAACATTTAACGACAGAAGTTTTAGTACTGTTGGTCCAACTCTCTGGAATAAATTGCCTCTGTATATAAGACAGTTTTCGACTTTGGACATGTTCAAGAAAAATGTCAAAACCTACTATTTTAGAGATTTTTACGCATTGTTTTAAGATTGTGATTGGGCTGTAAACTGATAGAGATGTGGAAATGTGTTTGAAATTTTACTGAAATAACCATTAATTTTTATTTTCTTTTAAATCATTTTTTATTGTTATTTTTTATAACTACTCTTTCTTTTTTTTAAAAGTTTTTAATACTTTATATTTCATACGGCTAATATCTTTAACATATTTTTTTGTAGTTCATTTGCCATGCATATGTGTTGGTTTTTATCTATATGTACATACTTTTATTATCCTTCTGTACAACGCCATTGAATATGTATATAGAAATAGGCGTTTAATTAAATAGAACAGTTTCAGTTCCAGTTTTCAGTTTTTATTTATTTATCTTACGTGATGTTATGTGATATTATGGTGAACATTGATGGAATTTGAAAAGAAAAGAAATGTCCATATTACATGTACATGTATTCTCAATTGAAAATTTCCAACAAATGGTCGATTTATGTTGGTTGAAAGCTCAGTTTATTTCTTGTGTATATGGTCCATATGTAACATAGTATTATCTAAATTGGAAAAACCCGATTACTATAATTCTATTAAGTCGTATAACCTTTCAAACAAAATCATTGCATCGTCAAGGGTGGAAGGTAGTTGAAGATTATGCAACAACATCAGTTGTTCCAGGGCGATTCCTGAAAATTCATCTAAAGCTCCCATTTCTGGTAAATTAATTGAAAATATTTCTTGACAATCATTTAGCAAGTTACGGTCAACCGGTTTACTCTGGTCTTGTGCACCATATTCCTCAGGACAATCATACAGAAACGATGGACGCCCAACAATACATTGATTAGTCTGTTTTCTTATCCTATGGTCATTCCATGTCTCCAAAACTAGCTGTAGCTCAGACTGTATCACAGGCATAAAACAAAATATCAGACATTCAATGTGGAAGGCATTACTGAGATTTAAAATACCACATTCCACCATGTATTTGAACAGATCTTGATATGTCTTTGTATAAGTCATGCCTAAGTAACTCCAAAATCTTTCAATCCTTTCGTTGTGAACTGACTTTCCAATTATTACGCAATTTGTGACAAGTTCAACATCTCGCTCTTGTCGAAGTAGCGCATGAACATCTGCCATAGCAACGTTTTCTGTGCCAGCGTCTAATCTTAGACTATGTGGAATTATGCCAAGTTTTCTTACTGCTTTCAAGTAATATGTGCACACAACATTAGGGTCATTGTTTGTACGGCCTACCACCAACCAAACTAGTTTTCTAGATCATCGTCAATAGCTCCATGTAAACAAAACCCGAATTGTTTCAGATTATCATAGCCATCACAATGCCATATTTGATTTGGACCTCTCACTGAGTACACTCTTCTCACTAGTCTACCAGTTCGTCTTTCAGACAACGCTACAGGTGTTTAGATTTTCAATATGTCATTGACGGTTTGTCTGAAAGAATAAGCATATCATCATTACTATATATTTTATTATATAATTTAAGTATAGAATCTGAATAATCATACTATGGAAACGTAGCAGTACGACTTGTTACTGCCTGACTATATTTGGAATTATCCACTTTAACATTCGGTCAATTTCGTTCATGCAGACATACATTTTGATTTTTCTTCAGAATGTTAAATCTTATAATTTGTTTTGTAATAAACGGATAGGTTCCAAAGGTATTCCATTATTTTCATCCAATTAGATGTAAGTACGATGTCTGGAAGAAGTTTCGTATTGCATCTTGTAGGTCTGTACAACAAGGCTGAAGCATTGACTACTAAATCAATTCTCAATTTTAAAGCAGCATGCCTCCAGATTCATGGCAATTTTCATGACAATTTTGAAAATGTATTTAAAAGTAAAATACTGTGAAGTGGACAAAGAAAGCAATTTACACCTTGCAAACCGCGCTTACAATTCACGTAAATTACCAAAAAGAGGTTAAAATATACACAAATACCTCTTACTGCGTTAGTAACACAATAGAATTAGAGTGCTTGATACTGCAAAATCAGTCATAAATCGCACATAACATGTAAATAATAAATTATTTATTGATTTTTTTTCTTGAGATCTTATTACATTTTTCTAAAGACTGAATTTCTTGAAATATATTGGCTCATCTGGAGGCGTGCAGCTTTAAAGTAAAATGTCTAAGTCTAACTGCTCATTGTCAATAGAATAAATAGTTTATAAATGAAATTATTTCCTTTTAAAAATTTCATTAATGTTTCATTAATAAATTTAGTATTGTTTTAATTGAAAAAAAAACTTATAATAATTATTATAAATTATATTAGTTTACAATATACGCACAGTATGTATTAATTTATACAGCTGGTGTGTTAGATTAAAACAAATAAGTACTGAAAATATTATAGAAAATAAAGCCAGAAAGAAAAACATGTAGTTTCACAGTTGTGAAAAAGTCTTATCATCTAGAAACTTTTAAATCATATTTTCGTTGAAGTCTATACTGCATAGGTCTTATACCCAAACTAATACCACTACCTCCTGCAAGTTCATGTTGCATTGCTGTTACTATGTTATCATATGGTGACTCAGTGTCCCTTCTTTTCAATCCAAATTTTTTCAACAATCGTTGGATGTGACGAGCACTACAAAATACAAATCACATTTACTTAATTTTACTTCCACACGTATGTGTAAACATAACATTTTCGTATAACTCAGGCCAAGGAAGCATTTTCACAAGGAGTATGGATGTCAGAAAGGTAGATTTGTATGAGGGGAGGGGTTATTAAACTTATTTTGTAAAACAACTTTTTTGTTGAGCAAAACAAGTTTGGTGAAAATGGGTTATAGAACCTCGCCCTGGGGGTAGGGGTTAAGTGGGTGTTGAGTGTGAAATAAAAAAAGAACTTTGCGATTTCAGGGAACAGGGGTCTCGGGGTTTCCCCCGGATAAAATGAATTTGCAAAATAAATTGTGCTTTCTGGATCATTTTGTGAAATTTGCTTCCTTTCATAAGGAAATTTCAGACCCATGCAAGGGCTTGAAAAATTATTCTTTCCTTTGAAGTTTTAAATACTTGATATTATCTTGAATCTTGCTGTACAATTAATATATCCAAACTCCGATAGTGTTATATTTTCCATGCTTATCATTCTATTTACAATATTTTATTGACTACATGATAAAAACATAAATAAATCAATGCACTGTTGTCCAGTGCAAGCCTTCACAATGACTGTATTGTACTATAGATAAACAATAAACTCTAATATTGGTCTTGTCCGCAAATGGGTATCCTACTTACACTTTAAATCCGAGCTACATTGACCAAGTGTCAGGTATTGAAAGTAGTTCGTGTATAAATCCTTACCGTGTGAACCGAGAATATTTTTTTATTTTGAAAGATTTTATCAATTTAGCGTGCGACAAATACGACAAATAAGTCAGATTTATTGCCTGCTTCTTCGGTTGGAGTTCGGGGAGAAGGTGGGGATTGGGGGGGGGGGGCTGCGTGAGCGCTGACTCATCAATCAAGTCGACGATATCAAAGAAGCGTTCAAAGTACCTTGTGATTATCATTTCACAGGAATACTAAATGATTACAAGATATTTTGGCATCTTTAAAACGAAAGCAGTAGAATTGTATGAATTACCTGTAAAATACTCCATGCTTTTTACCAATCACAGCCTTTATCTCAGATAAACTGTAGTTTTTCGACCAATAATGTCTCAGAAAACCCTCCATTTTTACCTAAACACTAATGACAGAAGGCGGTAATTGATTATTGACTTGAATGCATTACGCAGTGGGCAGTAAACAGTGGGTAGTACATATTATACAATTAGCAGTAGGCTTTAAGCAGTAGGCTGTTAACAGTTTGCAATTAACAGTAGGCAGTAGTCAGCTGGCTGTCGTTTATGGAATTCCGTACCGGTTTTGACAGTATATTGTAAATTATCCGTTAAGTTTGTTAAAGGCTTTTTGCATAATATTTAATGTAGGAAAAGAGTAAATGTTTCATAAAATGCTGGTAATTATGATAATAAAAATTGCAAAACCAGCTGAGCTTCAAATATCATGACAAAGTTATGCACTTTTAGTTGTTTTTGTTAAATGAAAACAGCAAGACGGTTTAACAGATAATAAATGGCTTGTTTATCACTGTTGTACAGCGTCCACCGGATAAAGCCCCTAAAAACACCGAAAAAGAAAGTAGAAAGCTTCACGCTGAGTACACCCCAGGTAATGTTTTAACTTATTTCTTCATCATAACTTCATCATTTTTTCCAAACTAAACAATTTTGTGAAGCTAAATATTTCTGGTTTTCGAGCAATATTAGCTTTTGTCTGCAAATTGAATACTTTGTGTTAACTTGGCGATAAAATGTAACGTATTTGTTGACATTTGCGAACGATGTTGATATTTACCACTAAATAAAGCCCAAAACGCATTTGCTGTATCAAAATTCGCCGTTTAACACAAACTACAGTCATCCCTCTACTTAAATTTGAGTATACACCATTCAACTCGTGCTGCTTTTAACAAAATTTGCAAAAAACGACCTTGCCTTGTGTACAGAGTCTAGCAAAGAAATCAAATTTAAGTGAACGGTGAGTAGTAGTTTATTGTACAGGGTTAAGTAGATGTGTACGGTGTCTAGCAGTCAAATATTTTAAAAGTAGAGTCTTTTAAAATATTTTTAATTCGAAATAATCTCATTTCATACTAAATATGGATAGATTAGAGGACGATACAGAGGTATTTGGTAAATAATTTAACTGTTTAGTGTTTTTGAGCCTAACAGTATAGCTGCGTTTAATTTTTATTGTCATAGCTGAATAGTGTATGTCGGTATTTATAAGACATGTTGAGGAGTCTTCTGACCAACTCGCTGAATGGGAATGGTCCGATTGGGGTTTAATATATATACATTTAAAAGATTATGCACGAGTGTCATTTTCTACAAAACGGCATTGGCACTGTCTTCTATAAAACAGTTTTAGCCGCCTTATATAAGCTATAAGTCGACTTAGAAGATACCGATAATAATGTACCGAATAGACTTTTTAAATGTTTCATATCTGTACATCGATAGATGGCATTGTTGAACTGAAAACAAAATACCATCATTATCATCATCGTCATCATCTTTGAATAGTCATAATTATCATGATAATTTTCAGAAAAAGCAGCAACATAACCGGCAGCACTGTATTTATTAAACAATATCGAAATCACAAGTGAGGTCACCCGAGCTTGACTGCAATAAATATGAAATTCTTTATAGCCAGTAATATTTTACAAAAGCTCATTAACATATGTTTGTTTTTCAATGAAGTCTTAAGACAAGTGAAATAATAACCGAAAATAACAAGTTTAGATCAAGTTTAGTTCACAATGCATAACCTGAACATAGTTTGAAATTGTTTAAGACAAATTATAGAATTTGCCGTACATTATGTTCTACCAATATGGAATAAAATTGTGGTCTTTTGAGTTTTACGATTTTCATATTAACTAATAGTCACGAATAAAAGGTGGTATAGCAGGACGGAAACTGTTTACTGTAATTAATATACATATTGCGTAACATGTTTAAAATTGTATTAAACATTTTTATCCTTTATAAAATTAAAATCATTCACTTCACACTCCCTGCTCCCGACATAAATCGTTTTCTTCATCAGCGTACGTGTACTCGTATATGCTCTTGTACTAAACTTTATTTGGCAGAAAACGACATTCGTTTACCTACTACACCCAGTACAATCGCTAACAGTTTTCCATCTACACCCCGTACACATCATTGTTAGACTCTGTACACAAAGCAAGGCCGTTTCTCGCAAATTTTGTTAAAAACAGCTCGAATTGAAGAGAAAAAAACTCAAACTTAAGAAGAGCGATGACTATAGTTTTTATTAACAGCAGAATTAGATACAGCAAATGCGTTTTGGGCTTGATTTAGTGGTAAATATCAACATCGTTAGCAAATGTCAACAAATACGCTACATTTTATCGCCAAGTTAACACAAAGTATTCAATTTGCAGACAAAATCAAACATTGCTCTAAAACCAGAAACATTTAGCTTCACAAAATTGTTTAGATTGGAAAAATCGATGAAGTTATGATAAAGAAAAAGGGTAAAACATTACCTGGGGTGTACTCGGTATAAAGCTCTCTACTTTCCTTTTCGGTGTTTTTAGGGGCTATATCCGGTGGACGCTGTACAACAGTGTTTATATATTAAATAACGTATTACATTGTTTAATACACTCCCGGAAAACAGTTGTAAATGATAACGGCTTTATATTCGTTTACAAGCGTTAAATGAATGATATTAATTATAAAAATATTTGAACATGTTACCTGAACCATATTGATTTCTTATTCTGCGCAAAAATATTCTCATTGAACCTGGCAGATACGAAAAAGATAGAAAAGGAAAACAAAATAAAGTGCACCACATGTGTTTAACAGGAAACATTGAAGACACGTTAAAGCTGCACGCCTCCAGATGAGCAAAAACATTTCGATAAAATCAAACCTGAGAAAAAAGATTTTAGGAAAAGTATAAAGATTAAAAATTCTAGTAAAAGTTTACATGTTATGTGCGATTAATAAGCATTTTTATTTAACTTTCATAAAAACATTTCAGTATCAGTCGAAATAATTTAGCAAGTTCTTGAAAGGATGGCGTACTGTCCCAATTAAATATACAAAATTAATTCACATACATGTTACAAGATTTTGTGTTAGATCATCATATTTAATTAACGTTCTATTTTATTTTAAAAAAGATAAAACCCAATAGGGGAGTCTCCACTTGCTGTATATTTTTATTTCATTAACAACGTCAAAACCATTGTGCTTCCTGGGACTGATAAATATTTGAAAAAAAGTAAAGTATTTTGTACAATTGAGCATCCACTGTGTTCCTCTTGTATACGTTTTGCTCTGACAATCAAACACACACTGAAAACTGCAAATTCTGTTGACACTAGCTGTAGATAGAAAGCGGCACCATAGATAACTAATGCACTGTACTATTAACTCCATACACAACCATTGATTTAATGAGAAGAACACCTACAAATTAAATGGAAGTATTTGCAATTTTAGAATACAGTTATTCAATCAGCTCTGAGAAATATTCTTCCGTTATTCTTTTAAACGGGTTTAACATCACAGCAATAATTTTAATGTCGACTTTCCAGGGAACACCTCAGATGGCCCGTTTGTGCATTATATCAGGCACAAACGATTACTGAATAAAACCACTGGATAGCTCCCTCCAGTGATAGAGTCCAAAGTCCTTGGCGGAATACGAACCCACAGCAGTAAGGCGGCAGTTTTTTTTAAGTCAACAGCTTTAACTAATCGCCCATGGACTACCCCTGCTCTGTTTCAACTGCAATGGTTATCTATTGTTGTAATCTGCAAATGGTTCTTTTTCAGATTTTGTAAAATACTCATGTAGCATTGTTGTTTAAAAACGTTTAAAATGCTTCAAGAAACCGTTTAGACAGCATCATCGTACGTATTTATTTTTTGTAACGTTTTGTTTTATATATATTATCAATGACGTTTCTCTTATAATATACGTCATATGTAACATTATATAATAATGATTTTTTAACATAAATGATTACAGTAATAACGTCAATAATGTTATAAATGCAATTTACTATATTAATTAACTTAAGAAAATTAAATCAGTAAATATCACTTACATCCTAAAATCAGTAATGTAATACAAACGTAATCTGGCCATAGATTTATATGAAATAACAAATTATATCTAATAGCCAATAGTAGACAAATAGTATGTATGATGATGCTAGACATCATGAAACCTCTCGTTGCAATAACAAAATCAGGAACTGGAAACAAAACAAAACATCAGACTAATTTCATATTTGCATAAAAATGTGTATATGTGCGTGTTTGTAATTATAATTAATTTGAACAAATGAAACTTTTTATTTTAAGGTAAATGAAAGTAAAACCGATATTGTTGAGTTATCATTTAGGGGTTTCTAACCGTTTAATTTTTTTTATTTTTTTTTACATTTAGATGTGTCGAAACGTCTATCTAACACTATTCGATATTGTAGTGTGTAAATATAATTTTTGGTTACATTTCTTTTTTAACCCTTACCATGCTTATAATATTGAACTTTACTTCTTTGGTCAGAAAAAGTGAAGCATTGTTTAATATCTGGTGAGTCTATACATGCCTCCCACAATCCCTCAGTGATATGTGTTCCATCAAAAGCCGTTAAATCTTCAACAAGCCAATATGATACTGATGCACTTGTAATGCTGATAGCTAGAGTACAGAATATTGATCCTATACTTAAATCTCTTGCCTGTGACATTTCAAATCTGAACGAAGTTACGAATCTGAAAATAAAAAAGTGCGATCAGAAAGAACATTAAGGATTAAATTGCTTCCAAATCACTTCTAAAAAGCTTATATCACGTTAAAATAAAGGAACATTAGCCATAAACAT